>NC_059075.1:122774818-123037137 GCF_020497125.1 Mauremys mutica
CGTGTTCGTTTTTTAACAGCATGATAACTACCTATTTTGGCAGTGAAGAGCCTGAATTCTGCATCCTCCCTGGTGCACAACTTGTGCAGATGTGTAACAAAGAAAGACACCTCTGCTTAAAACTTCTATTCGGTTTAAAGAACCTGTGTCTGACAGAACTGTTATTTAGAATCATAGAATATCAGGGTTGGAAGGGACCTCAGGAGGTCATCTAGTCCAACCCTCTGCTCAAAGCAGGACCAATTCCCAACTAAATCATCCCAGCCAGGGCTTTGTCAAGTCTGACCTTAAAAACCTCCAAGGAAGGAGATTCCACCACCTCCCCAGGTAACCCATTCCAATGCTTCACCTCTCTGAGTGAAAACGTTTTTCCTAATATCCAACCTAAACCTCCCCCACTGCAATTTGAGACCATTACTCCCTGTTCTGTCATCTACTACCACTGAGAACAGTCTAGATCCATCCTCTTTGGAACCCCCTTTCAGGTAGTTGAAAGCAGCTATCAAATCCCCCCTCATTCTTCTCTTCTGCAGACTAAACAATCCCACTTCCCTCAGCCTCTCCTCATAAGTCATGTGCTCCAGCCCCCTAATCATTTTTGTTGTCCTCCGCTGGACTCTTTCCATTTTTCCACATCCTTCTTGTAGGGTGGAGCCCAAAACTAGACAGTACTCCAGATGAGGCCTCACCAAAGTCGAATAGAGGGGAATGATCACGTCCCTCGATCTACTGGCAATGCCCCAACTTATACAGCCCAAAATGCCATTAGCCTTCTTGGCAACAAGGGCACACTGTTGACTCATATCCAGCTTCTCGTCCACCGTAACCCCTAGGTCCTTTTCTGCAGAACTGCTTCCTAGCCATTCGGTCCCTAGTCTGTAACAGTGAATGGGATTCTTCCATCCTAAATGCAGGACTCTGCACTTGTCCTTGTTGAACCTCATCAGATTTCTTTGGGCCCAGTCCTCTAATTTGTCTAGGTCCCTATGTATCCTATCCCTACCCTCCAGCATATCTATCACTCCTCCAAGTTTAGTGTCATCTGCAAACTTGCTGAGAGTTCAGTCCACGCCATCCTCCAGATCATTAATGAAGATACTGAACAAAACCGGCCCCAGGTCCAACCCTTGGGGCACTCTGCTTGAAACCGGCTGCCAACTAGACATGGAGCCGTTGATCACTACCTGTTGAGCCCGACGATCTAGCCAGCTTTCTATCTACCTTATAGTCCATTCATCCAGGCCATACTTCTTTAACTTGCTGGCAAGAATACTGTGGGAGACCATATCAAAAGCTTTGCTAAAGTCAAGGAATAACACATCCACTGCTTTCCCCTCGTCCACAGACCCAGTTCTCTCCTCACAGAAGGCAATTAGGTTAGTCAGGCATGACTTGCCCTTGGTGAATCCATGCTGACTGTTCCTGATCACTTTCCCCTCCTTTAAGTGCTTCAGAATTGATTCCTTGAGGACCTGTTCCATGATTTTTCCAGGGACTGAGGTGAGGTTACTACCAAACCTTTGCCATACTGTAACCTGTAGCACATTTCATATCACCATACTTCAATCCAGTTTGTTTTAGTTAAGCTCTTGGAGTCTCCACCGAGATTCAGAGTCCCTGCACAGAGAGCTCACACTGTTTACTGCCAGTACTGTTTCTACAGCAACAGAGACAAGCAGAGCATAAAGACACAAACACTGCCCTTATTCAGTTCTCTTTTTAGGGAACAACTGCACAGAAGTTGAACAGGTATAGTCCTCTCTAAGAGAGGCTTTCAGAGCTGAAGGTGAGAGAAATCCAATTAAGTGGACTCAGCATCTTTTCCTGCGGCCTATACACATTACTCCCTCTCTCCTGATGTTCAAGTCACAAGCTAGATTTCATCCCCAAGTTTCTCAGAACCATCTGAGGTATTGACAGAAGTGCTATCAGCAGCCTGTGGGCTGCTATGAAGTCTCTCCCTTTTCCACCACTGCTTTCAAAGGTCTCCTTGTTCACAGTTACAGGGGTAGGTCTAAAAGGGAGATCTGGAGTATACACCAACCTAAAGGAATTTCTATGGGTACGTCTACACTACCTGCCAGATCAGGTGGGTAGCGATCCATCTATCAGGGATCGATTTATCGTGTGTAGTGTAGATACGATAAATCGATCCCCAATTGCTCTCCCGTCGACTGCTGAGCTCCAGCAGTGCAAAAGGTGGAAGTAAAGTCGACGGGGGAGCTGCGGCTGTTGATCCAGCGCCGCGAGGACGCGAAGTAATTTTAATTTGATCTAAGATAAGTCGACTTCAGCTATGCTATTCTCATAGCTGAAGTTGCAAATCTTAGATCGATCCCCCCACAAGTGTAGACCAGGCCTATGAGCCTACCTCTTCCCCTTCTGTATGCCCTGGATTAAGCCACACATCTAGGGTGAAGGGAGCTCTCAGTTCCTAAGGACCATCTAGATCTCGGCATCTCTCCTGAGATGGAACCCATTGTGGTGGTAGTTTTAGGTTTCATTTATAGACTGACACTCATTGTGCGAGTGCCTCATATAGAGGTGTTTAGGACAAATCCATTAGTATTCCCATTTTGCAGACGTTAAGATTGAGGTACAAAAAAATTCAGTAACTTGCCTATAATCAAGCAAGAGGTCTCTGGCAGAAGTTATCATCAGAACTAGATCTCCGGCGTTGCAGACCAGTGCCTTAACCAGCCATCTTTCCTCTCGATGTAACTACTGCTTCATTAGGAACTGGACTAAGACTGACTCATGTCTCAGACCATTGAACAGTTGTGGGAGGTAACCACTTTCAGACACTACCAAGTTGGGCCATACTGGAACTGAAAGATGAGAGAAAAAAATTCTATATCCCATTTCCAAATCCTTGTGCCCTTCCCTGAATGCTCCCCCCAAAGGCAGATAACAATCCACACTTGTTCATTATGTACATCACCTTTCCACTCCAGCTGATTCTCTTGATCCATTCTAACTCATTCTCCCTCAAACCTATTTAGCATTAGGGTGCTTGCCTCCTATTCCTGTCTTCCTTCTCTGAAGTATTGAGAATGGGCAAATATCAGAGGCTGGAGAGACTCCAACCAGCAAGGGCAGAAGCAGGCAAAGCAGCGACCTTTGGACTTTCAGAGAACTGACTACAGTTTTGACTGGACTTTCTCTGCCCCGTGCTGATTGGCTGTTCGCTCCAACCTTCCCACTCCTCCTGCCTCACAGAGTCTTCCCCTCAGCTTCACCTCCAGTGTCCTCTTATCCTCTTCTCTCCTGCCCTGTCCCCCTCTACCCTTTGTTTTCTTTAGCCCCAGTTAGTTTTTTAGGCATATCTTTAATAGAGCCTCATATCAATAGAAATGATCCCCTTCTAGTTAAACCCACGCCCAAAATAATCACAGGACTAACCTATCACTTGCTGCCATTATATGGCATGCTCTGTTTGTGCATTATACCCCTTCTCCCATCATGTGAGTGAATCATCTATTTAGATTGTAAGCTCTTCAGTGCAGGGGCCATCTACTACTTCCTATGCACAATACCTAGCACACTAATCAGGAACTGGCTAATAGTGCTGTATTAATATACTAGAGACCACAAATAAGAGCAGAGCTCAGTATTGCCAGGGGTGGGCAAACTATGGCCCGTGGGCCAGATCTGGACCACAGGATTGCCTCTCCCCTGGCGCGGCAGGCCCTGCACCGCTCCCGGAAGCAGCTGGCACCACATCCCTGCCACCTCCCGCAGCTCCTATTGTCCGGGAACAGGGAACCGCAGCCAATGGGAGCTTTGAGGGAGGTACCCACAGGCAAGGGCTGTGCGTGGAGTCCTCTGCCCCCCCCCCTCCAGGGTGGCACGGACATGGTGCCAGCTGCTTCTGGGAGCAGCACGGAGCCAGGGCAGGCAGGGAGACTGCCCTGGCCCCAGTGCATGCTGCTGCCACCCTGGAGCCGTTCCAGATAAGCAGCACTGGGCCGGAGCCTGCACCTTGAACCCCTCCTGCACCCCGCAGCGCAACTCCCTGCCTTCAGTCCCTTGCCGCACCCAACACTGTCCTGAGCCCCCTCCCGCACGCTGCACCCCCTCCTGCACCCCAACTCCCTTCCCTGAGCCCCCCTTACGCCCCACACCACTCCTCTGCCCCAACCCCTTGCCCTGAGCCCCTTCCTGCACATCGTACCCCCTCCCACACCCTGCACCTCAACCTCCTGCCCTACATTCATGGCCCTGCATGCAATTTCCCCACCCAGATGTGGCCCTCAGGCCAAAAAGTTTGCTCACCCCTGTTATTGCACATACAGAACACTGATTATGGCAGGTCTCTCAGATCCTTAACTTCCTTCTCTTTCACAGTGATGAGTATCTCTGGGCATTGTCATATGATCATAGGATTTAACTACAAATCCAAACAAAACAATGACTGCATAATTCTGAAAGCCAATGAACTGAAAGGTCAACAACAGCCACTGAATTAACTTTCAGAGTTCATACTAGCCATTTAGAGCCCGCCACTAAGCTTATCCATGTCCTCTCCTTCACTGGAATCAGCAAATTTGGTCTGTGCATCAGAAGAGCTAACAGCTTTCCCCAATGGCAGGGAGCAATTGCCCCAAATGTTTGCACAGACAATAACCTAATTCAGTCTGAGGTAAGACCTTTTGTTTTTCCTCTAAACACGGTGCCACTGCCCCATCACATGAAGTACTGTCCCAAAGGAGCACCTGCTGAATTGCAGGACCAGAGTTGGGACTAACAAATAAGGATTAGTGAACAAAAAGCCTGTGGGGAAGAACAGGTATCTTAAGGAGTTAGCAACACCTCCAGCAGGGATAACCCCATAAAAATATTCATGCTCATTAAGAGGAAATACTGATGCTACTTGCAAACTTTGTTTAGTATCCGACAGGCAACTGAAAGTGCTTATCTGCTGTACAACTAGTCTCTTCAGCTCAGTCAGCACTGCAGCTTACAAATCATGTTCAAGGGATAGTCAGCTTTTAAAAACAGCTGTGTTAAATAATAAAGAGCAAATCAGCCTTTTAAATGTTTGTTTAAAGGCATTTATCTCCTGCATATCTCAGCTGAGAGAAAATGAACACAACTGAGTCACATTTTAGTCTTTTTTTCCTTCAGATTCTCTCATGGGGTAGCACAAGGCTGCAATGTTTAGGATGCAAATGCTGCAAGGAAGTGCTTTTTTAACATAACTGTTCCACTGACATTTCAGAGCATTCCAAGTAACCATTTCTACTGATGATAGGTTCCATTAAAAATATGCCCAAAAACTAAGTTTGGGGCTAAACATGAGCAGTCTCTACAAGACAAGATAGTTTGCTGCTCACATATTGTTAGCAAAGTGAGCCTGAAACCCATTTTTTGAGGCCAACGGGAGGAGTGAGTTGATTGAAGTGAAGTGATTAGTCTCAAGTCTTGTCTAGACTAGGAAAGTAAGGTGTGTTTAGTAGCTATGATCACATTACAGCTGAAGAGCATTCAGCCACACAAGGTTTCACCTAGTTTGCTGGAGAACCACTTTAGTTGGTCCTCTTAGGTAATTTAACAAAGCACAACCTGTCAAGGAAGGTGCTCACAGAGCATCTGTTCCCAAACTGGGAGGCAGTCCTAGAATATGAATATGGGGTGAATGCAACCCTTCCAGATTCACATGCAAGTATATTTGGCACCTCTCACCCCCAAGCACCCACAGCTGCATGCACTTAGCAATCCAAGCCACCCTCCACCCCGACAGCCATAGCTGCAAGCACTTGAATAACTGGGATCAGGACTTGAAGTGCTACCACCCATGACACTGATCTCTTTTGTAAAGCACTTTGAAATCTAAAGTCAATTGCTAGCTATTACTACTTGGTACAGGCCAATACAAGAGACCCTAAGGCTAACAGAAGCCCTAAAAATTATTCTGATGAAGGATCACCCCAACATCCCCCACTGCTAGGAAGCCACGGGCTACTTGGCTTCCTACCCATTGGGGCTTATATTTTGATGCTAGCCTATATCTGATCAATTTAGAGCCTCCAGATGACAGAGGCCTGGTCTAAAGAGGAGGAGAGATTGATCTAAGATACGTAACTTCAGCTACGCCACTAACGTAGCTGAAGTTGACGTACTTAGATCAACTTAGTGTTATGTCTTCACCGTGGTGAGTCAACTGCTGCCCCTCCCACATCGACTCCGCCTGTGCCTCTCACGGTGGAGGAGTACAGGAGTCGACAGGAGAGCGCTCGGGGGCTGATTTATCACATCTAGTCCAGATGTGATAAACTGACCCCGCCCCCACACCCGATCTGGAGGGTAGCAAAGACATACCCTTAGAGCGACAAGTCCTGCCTACTCTTAACTCCCTATATCTATGATTGCTGTAGAGCAGTGGTTCTCAAAGGGTCCAGGACCCCTTGGGGGCCACAAGCAGGTTTCAGGGGGTCCGCCAAGCAGGACCAGTGTTAGATTTGCTGGGGTCCAGGGCAGAAAACCGAAGTCCCACTGTATGGGGCTGAAGCCTGGGGCCCTGATCCCCACCACCTGGGGCGGAAGCAGAAGCCTGAGCAGCTTAGCTTTGCAGTGCCCCCTGTGGCATGGGGCCCTGGGAAACTGCCCTGCTTGCTACCCGTTAATGCTAGCTCTGGCTTTTATATGCAGAAAACCAGTTATTGTGGCACAGGTGGGCCGTGGAGTTTTTAATAGCATGTTTCAGGGGCTTCAGAAAGAAAAAAAGTTGAGAATCCCTGCTGTAAAGGATGGGGTTGTGCCCACTCTTCCATTTCTGTTGCCTCTCCCCACCCCCACCATGCAGTGCTTTGGGGTGTAGTAAGATTTTGCTGTTTTTCCTGCTCCCAACTCCCAGCATAGCATTCTGAGTTACAGTGGTCTAGCCAGTTTCACTGCTACTCAAAAACAGGAAGTATAAAACTTACTATACTCATATGTTTTACTCTGCTGCAAAGGGCATTTTCCTAGAGAAAAGTCTGTCTCTCACCTGCCTTGAGTGCTTCCCCAAAACACAGACTATGATCTTTCCTACAGCATGATGGAGGTCAGTGTCAGGAATCGTGGTTAAGCACCTTCCCTTATCCTATGACTCCACACACTGTAAAGCATATCAACTAGTGCCTGGAGGGATACTGCGGACATCAAACATGTGAAAGCAGGTTCACGCTTTGCATGGAAGAGCTTTCACTTTGTGCTGGTGGGGACAGTTTCTCTCATGCAGAGCATATGCAGATTTCACATGTGGATCTAGTCAGAGGTCAGGCCAAGGCAGTACTTAAATGACAGACCTCCAAGAACACCTAGAGTCAGTGGGAGGAGAGAAGGTGGGAAGCAGTATTGGTGATTCAATAGGAGGCATTCTACTATGACAAAATAGCCAGCATGGGATGTGTACATTGTACAAAAGGAAATGCAGCCTTTCAGATTGTAGGTATTGCAGTAGGGTCCAGAGGCCCCAATCAGCAATCAAAGCACCCATCGTGTTACACTATGTACAAACACAAAAAGATTGTCTGCGACAAAGACCCTCGGCCTTGATGACTTGACAATATAAAAGACCCAGTGACCTGCAAAATTTCCAGTTAAGGTAATGACAGTTTATTGCTCTACATTCTAGTCAAACTGCTTTGACTAGATACAATGTTATTGCTCTTCATTTCCTAACTTAAACTTCATTACTGAATGGTTGTAGAACAATTTCAGTGGTGGGTGAAATAATCCCTAATTTCTCTCCCAAGGGTCTTGCAAGTCTTAATTCGTGTGTATATGGATAACGCTTTGAATTCCACTGACTAATGAGAGGGTGAGACTTCTTATTCCTGTGATTCAAATATTCACCCCCATCCCCGCATCCCTAGATTGCTGAAAGGATTAAGAATATGCAGTCTTTCACACATTGGTTCTAATCCACCCTTCTAGTACCAACTGCATATAGCTCCCACCAATGACTATTTGCTACTGACAGTATACAAAAAACAATGCTTGTGTTTCCAGTGGAACATTTTTACACTATTAAAACTACAATTACCATCCCATGCTCTTACCGACATCAGAGAAGACAAGATTTGAGTAGGCCTTGGAGACTGAATTCCCCTTTCACTGCTACAAATCATTAGCCAGCATAGACATTCTTTTTATACCAATGCTATTTAAAAGTATGGTTGAATCTAACCAAACTGATGTGGGAAGCTGGGATTATTTTGCTCTTGTGCACTGAAACCAATGATGCTCCACTGACGGGAAAAGAATCTCCAGAACTAACAATACCTTGGTTCCATACCACAAGAGTAAGGGTTAGCTTTTCAAACTAGAGCCATTTCTCTCCAGGACAGACTGTAGAACTCACTATCGGAAGGGACCATGGAGACAAGTACAGCATTGGGAGAGCACAACATGATAACTAAACACATTTGTGGTTCTGTGAACTCAGATAGTGATGCAAGGGTAATAAAGTCTCATGTTTCAGCCAGTAAGATGATCACAGAGGAATCTTCCTCTTGTATAGCACTCTACAAATGGCCAAGTGCAATATGGAAAGGGTTTTAATTTCCATCTGAAGCATCAGATACTGATTGCTGCTGAAGATATGATCCTCGACTAGTTGGACCAATATTCTGATGCAATGTGACAAATCAGACTCTTCAAAATGGCCAGACAACTAACTGGAAAGCCTTAACTCATGCACTCCCTACAATGTCCATCTGTACATGTCTGCATGAAAACGGAATTATGTGGTGTCTTTGACTATGAAAAGTATTGGATTGACAGCCCCAGGAGAATGAGTTTTTCAGTTCATTCTTCATAAGTAGAGCCTAAACATCTGCAGTTCATGCTTCCTACTCACACTGCTATTCCTGCCAGCATGGCCATGCAGGCGCCAAGTGGGAAGTTCAGTCTCCACAGTGGTCAAATGCCTGACCCATAGACTTGACGTCCACTTGGTGTCGCTCACTCAAATACATTCAGGCCTGGTCTACACCTAAAAATTAGAGGGACTCACCTACACGGCTCAGCGTTTGTGAAAAATTGTGCCCCCTGTGTGCTGTAGTTACATCGACCTACCCCCACTGCTCAGGGCTGTGAAAAATTGTGTGTCCTGTGCAATATAGTTAGGTCAACTTGTCCACATTGTAGACACAGCTAGGTTAAAGAAGCATTCTTCCATCGATCTAGGTACTACTTCCCAGAGAAGTGGATTAACTAGAGCAACGGAAAAACCCCTTTCATCAATGTAGGAAGCATTTACACTATGGTGCTCTAGCACTGTAGCTGTGCCGCTGTAGCACAGACATGCTCTCGGACTCCTCAGAATCAAAGCTTGCATTTAGAAGAGTTTCTAGACTTCTTTGCAGCCATGATCACGTTCTGGTTTTATCTGTAAAGTTAACTGATGAAGTGCAGTCTTTTTGAGTCTGTTACAGCCCGAGACATTAGCTAGGACAGGGGCTCTCAGACTTTTTTTTTGCTAGGATCCCCTTTGAAAATATTTCAGACTGTGATGATTGGCCCAAAAAAGTGACTCCCCATCCCCTCCATACCATGCCACCTTTACTGCTGCTGGGTGCAGCGCTGCCTATAGAGCTGGGTGCATGGCCACGTAGCTCTGAAGGGCTCGGACTGTCAGCCCTGCACATGACTCACAGCCGAAACCCTGGCACGCATGGGGGCTGACACCTCGTGAGCCCCTGAAGGGTCACGACCCCCAGTTTGAGAACCCCTAGGCTAGGAGAATTACTTTTCCAGCCCATTCATCTCAAGATGTTAAATAGTTAATGCTGGCACTTAAGAGTTAACCCCAACAGATCTTCAACCACTGATCATTTTTAGCAGAGGAGATTATTTGGGCTTCATTGCCACCCCATTCCTAAAGTGGTAGCGTGGTAAATTGGAAGTCGCTACAGAGAAGAAAGCAGCAGACATTTGCAAAACGTTAATAAATTAAACATCATGACCCTCATGTGACAGATCTCCCTGTAGAGCTACACAAGCCGCCCCCTCCAGTGGAGGCAGTTTATGCCGGCAAAATAACTCGTTTTGCTTAAGTCAGTTAACGCTATCAGAATAAGCCATAGGGGTAAAATAAACCATAGGGACTTTTTGCTGATATAGCTGCATCTACACTAGGGTTTTTGCTCAACTAGCTATGTTGGTTGTGGGTGTGATTTTTCTGGCAAAACTTTCACTGAGGTTTCTGCTACACTTACTTACCCCAAGGCCACAGGAAGACCAACAGAACCAGGTAGAGAACTAAGCTTATGACTCGGTCCTCTGCTCTAATCCCCAACCATGCCCCTTCTCCTGTGGTCTGAACTTAGTTCAACACTGCTGTTTATTCAGCTCATAACATTTTGTTGGAGCTAAACCACCAATACTACTACAGCTATAGGTAAAAGAGCCCATAGTTCATGGTAATTTTAAGTTTGATGACTACAGCCATTTTTAACAGGTATGGCTGGCAAACAATGACAACTATACAGCCTGTAGCAGTTACTTCAGAGTTTCCCACAGAAGCCATAAGGGGCTGGAAGTATGAAGAACGTGCGTCTTTCACTAAGATGTTTTCTGCACCAGATGTTTATCCTGAAGATTATATCCACAAAATTTAAGATGCAACAGACACTATCCCCTGCCATACACAGTCCTCAAACTAGAGCTTTATCATTAAGTCAAGATGAAACATGGCCCTAACTTCTCCTTCCTCTTAGGAACAAATTCTTTAGTTGCAGTGACACCAGTTACTCTAGAGATTACAATTGCTACCTCACCTTTATAAGGTGAGCACTAGTTACAACTCTCCAGCATGCTCT
Organism: Mauremys mutica; assembly: GCF_020497125.1. Classification (NCBI taxonomy): domain Eukaryota; kingdom Metazoa; phylum Chordata; order Testudines; family Geoemydidae; genus Mauremys; species Mauremys mutica. The sequence continues at coordinate 122,785,627 of NC_059075.1, forward strand.
CTGTAGGCTGTTAAGGCACAGAAGTAGCGACTGATTAGACGACAAGGAAAGTGACTGCTCCCCCTCTCTGGGAAATCTAATCCTAGAGATCAGTGCATCACTTCATTAGACTTCATGCCAACTGATTTTATTTCAAAGCGTTAAAGGATAAAGATTTAACTGCAGTAGTCACAAGCCTGAGGGTTAGGGCAGAGAGACCAAGCTGACCATGCAGCTTAGCATGACTTCTCCAAGAAGTGGGAATGAAAGAAAACACCAGCTTTTTTTCTTTTCTCTTGATGGGAACTCTGTCCCAGACACAGACACCATTAATAAAATCTCAGATTCTCTAAGAGAAGGTCTAAACTTAAAATGCTGCAGCTGCGCTACTGTGGCACTACAGAGAAGATGCTACCTATGCCAATGGAAGGGATTTGCCTCTCAGTGTAGGTACTCCACCTGTACAGGAGGTGAGAGCTATGCTGATGGGAGAATTCTCCCATCAATTTAGCGCTCTCTACACTGGGGGTTAGGTCAATTTATCCGTGTCGCTCAGGGGTGTTGGGTTTTCACATCTCTGAGCAATGTACGGTAGTTATAGCGACCTACTTTCCTAGTGTAGATCTGGCCTCTGAAGTGCGAATACTAAAATAAGACAATCACACACAAACAGTTCCAACTAACTTCAGTGTAAAGCCTATTTCCTCCAGCTGGTCTACACTGAAAAAGTACATTGGCATAGCTATGTCTCCCAGGGCTGTAGCTATGCCAACCTAAGCCTAGTGCAGACAGTGCTAAGTTGACAGCAGAACTCAAGGAGGTGGATGACTAAGTGACAGGAGAAGCACCTCCTGTTGTTGTACAGCCTCTACAATGAAGCTCTATAGTGGTGCAGCTGTGCTGCTGTAGTGTTTTAAATGTCGACAGTTGCAGGTTCAAAGTATACTCAAGTCAGATCTGGGCTAATGTAATGCCAACAGAAAACCACCCCAGTTTAACGTACACAGCATCCCAACTCCTCCTCTCCCCATCTGCCCCAAATACTAAGAGATGCCTGTTTTGTCACAAGTAACAACTATACCAGTTTCTCATGTCTGAAAGCATATTCTTTGACCTGTGACTTTTCCATTTTTGAAGCTTAAATAGCCATGTATTGGGCTGGTAACAACCATGGTTATAATGTTCCCCCATAATAAGACACACATGTATGATGTGAACTGGAGTCATCAAATGATCTGATTGACTGCCCACCTAAGTGGTTATATGTTTCATTGTATAAACTGGAGATGCTAGTCTCATTGCTACATGGGATGGTAACAAGCTTGCTCCGACTATAAAGCCAGGGAGTTTTTTGGGGGTTGAAAGGCAAATAAAGAGACTAATCGTGAGAATTTGATGGGTAAAAGTGAATACTGACCAATCTTTGGCTGTAACGGATCCTCTCTTCCTCAGGCTCCATCTCTGACTCTTCTGAAGAGAGTGAGAAGGATACTCCGGGGCTACTGTCTTCCTCCTCTTCCTCCTTAGTAGCCAGAATGAAATAGTGAAAGATTGCACACAGATATTAGAAACACTCCTTTAAGCCTTCATTTATTCATTCGTAAGTGAATGATTCTGTAATATTGTGAAATACTATGTACAGAGGCCACAGAACAGCAACGGGCTAGCTCCTGCAAATAGTTACAAAGGGATCTCACTGAACTGGGCGACTGGGTAACAAAATGGGAAGTGAAATTCAATGCTGATAAGTGCAAAGTAATGAACGTTGGAAAATAATCCCAACTATACAAATGATGGGGTATAAATTAGCTATTACTACTTTAGAAAGATCTTAGAGTCATCATAGATAGTTCTCTGAAAACACCCATTCAATATGCAGCAGCAATCAAAAAAGCTAACATGTTAGGAACTATTATTATATATCCCTTTCGTAAAACAGAAGATATAATGTCACTACATAAATCCATAGTATGCCCACAACTTAAATACTGCATGCAGTTCTGGTCACCGCATCTCAAAAAACTCTATTAGAACTGGAAAAAAACATACAGAGAAGGGCAACGACAATTATTAGGTGTATGGAACAGCTTCCATATGAGGAAACATTAAAAAGACTAGCACAGCTCATCTTAGAAAAGAGACGACAAAGTGAGGATATACTCATGGTCTATAAAATCATGGTGTGAGAAAGCTAATATTTACTCCTTCACAAAGCAAAAACTAGGGGTCATCTGATGAAATTAATAGGCAGCAGGTTCAAAACAAAAGGAAGTATTTCTTCACACAACGCACAGTCAACCTGTTGAACTCACTGCAAGGGGATGTTGTGAAAGAAAAAAAGTATAACTGGGTTCAGAAAATAATTAGAAAAGTTCATGGAGGCTAGGTCCAATCAATGGCTATTAGTCAAGATAGCAACCCCATGCTCTGAGTATCCATAAACCTTCAACTTCCAGAAGCTGGAACTGGATGACAGAGTATGGATCACTTGAAATTGCCCAGCATGGCCATTCTTATGTTCTCCTTTCTCCATTAACTCTAGCTTGGCCCCAGGTGACTAGTAATCTGGAGTCACTATCATTTTCTGGTCTATGTGAAGTGAGTTCATATTCTCAGTTCAGGGAGATGCCTCCTCATTAGAGTCATCATTGAGCCATTCCACTTTGGGATCAGAACCATACTGGCTTCAAATGTATACTTAAACATATTTAGTGGCAGCAGGACTGTAGCATGGTTTTCCCCCAGAAGCATGTCTCCTAAATCATGCTGTAGACTCCTCCTCTTAATAGTTTGTAATGTGGTTCTCTGCAGCTGCCCCCTACCCTTCAACAACAAATCCACATGGACTCTTGTCAGGGAAAATGCACAGAAACTCTTCTAACAGTATTTCAACATACTTGTGAATAACATGACTGACTCCAGTGTGGACAGATTCCACAGCTCAGAATTTGCCTCACTGTAGCGCTATCACATGGAGGTGCTCTGATACAGTACTGTTTGATCTTTTCTATATGGACAAGATAATGCTGTATTATAACTACGTTAAAAAGCCCGATCTTTATGGCCTTGTCTTCCCTATGCTGTTTGGGGAAATCTCCCATGGTTGGTAGCAATAGGAGTGATAGCATAAAAAGAGCTCAAGCAGCAACTGGTGTTTTCACCACCAAGTCATATCTACCCATTATGAGCAAGATCAGACAACATGGTAGTTAAAGTGCCACTGCTCTGTTTATACTAGCTCTTCTGCCACTGCTACCACCAGTTACTTAAAGTTTATTATAGACCAGGAGTTCTCAAACTTCATTGCACCACGATCCCCTTCTGACAACAAAAATTACTAAAAGACCAGGAGTGGGGACCAAAGCCTAAGTCCGCCCAAGCCCCACCACCCTGGGTAGGCCAAAGCCCAAGCCCCATCAACCCGGGCAGTGGGGCCAAAGCTGAAGCCCAGGGAGCCTGTAACCTGAGCCCTGCCGCCCAGGGTGGAAGCCCTCAGACTTTTGCTTCAGCCCTGGGCAATAGGGCTCAAACGTTGGCTTTGGCCCTGGGCCCCAACAAGTCTAAGGCAGCACTGGTGACCTCATTAAAATGGGGTTGTGGCCCACTTTGGGGTCCCAACCCACAGTTTGAGAACCACTGTTATAGACAATTTACTTGGATTGAGCGTGGTCTAATAACATAGTCAAACAGTTTTTTTCTCATGTACACAGACAAGCTATGGTATAATAACCAGGGCACTTGTACATCATAACACAGTGCCACAACACATGGTAAATTACATAGTGTAGTTGAGACTGCTAGGGTTGGGGGCCTGTTAGACCACATCAGAGAAGGCCAGTTCAGATATTGGCCCACAGACTTAACTCTCCACTCCTCTTAAAAGTGATCTTGGGCCTGGGCAGAGAGTCAGTTGGCTGGGCTAGTGAAAGGAGATAGCATGGCCACTGCTGTGGTTTGGCTGTGCTGAGAAGACATTCAGGATGTCAGTCTCTAGGGAAGTGTCAATCCAGCATCCTTCAGTAACACAGAACTTACTTTAAATTGCACAAATTATTAAAACAGAAGTTTGACAGATGTCAGATGACTTGCCAATAACAAGAAGTCTTAACCTAATCTCCCTCTTCAGGAGTCAGGGAAAAACCCCTTACAAAGTTTTGTATTTATGAGTAGTAAAAGACAAGAAGGAAAGAAATCCCATCAACTCTTTCTTCCTACCTCAGGGATAAAACCAACCTCTTCCCTCACCCCACTCAGTGCCCTGCTCTCTCTCTTCAAAAATATTTTTAAAAACATGAAATAAATGAGAACAGTGCAATATAGTAAAGAGATCAAACAATGCCCACATACAAATCCCAGCTCATCTCTGAGTAGAAAGGCAAAGGAGAGATAATGCCAGTGACTGGCTGCTCCTAAGAAGCCACAATAAAATGCGTGGTTCACTGAGTTACATAAAGTTAGAGGGGCCGAGGAGGAGAGACACCCTGGACACTGGAGAGGTCACTAGACTCATCATTGTTAGCAAAAGCAGGGGGATATGAAGAAAATCAAGTCTCTCACCAGGTCTCTTCTTCTCCTTTGTCCTTTTCTAGGAATGAAAAAAGATTCAGAAAAATAAAGAGAGGAGAAATTAAATCCCACGCATGGCTGTCTTCATCTTGGGTGTTCACAAGATCCTAGTATCCAGAAGGGATGGCAAGTCCCAGGAAAACAGCTCTGCTTGTAGAAGGGGGTCAGGATGGTCTCAGGGTGTCTGCAACTCTCACCCTTTTCATTCCCCAATAAAATCCTCACACACCCAGTGAGCAGACTCACAGCCAGTTACAGGCAATGCCCTGGGGGAAAGTCACCCCACCCCCAAATCAACCCCCACAAAGCCCCACCCCACCAAGCCCCAACTCACCCCAGCCCCCCCCACCTCCTACATCAACCCACCTCCAATCTCCACCCACCCCCTAACTCACCCCAGCCCACGGCCCCAAATCCCCTGCCCCACCCCCAGTCACCCTATCTCCAATCTCCACCCACCCCACCCTCTAACTCACCCCACACCTATCTCAAATTCCCTGCCCCACCCCCTCAATCCACCCCACCTCAAATCTCCCCCCCTAAACTCACCCCAAGGGAGGTTACACTGGGGGTGCCCCAGGGCTATGAGGGAGTCACTCTGGGGGTACCCCTCCCCTAACTCGCCCCAATCCCTTCCCCCGCTCCCCAACTTGCCCCCGGCCGCCTCCCTGCCCAGACCCGGCACCCCAAGGCCGAGCGTCCCCAGCGCCCCGCTGCCCTGCCCGGCTCTGCCTCAGCGCCGGCATGCTCGGCACCCCACTGCCATCCCCACCCGCCCGCTCCCCGCCCGGACTCGCTTCCCCTCCTCACACAGGACCAGTCGCCGCCATTTTGAACCCGTCAGACTCTCACATACACACAGGATCAGCCCGGCCGCTACACTGCGCATGCGCGACCGCGACCTCCTCCCAAGCGGCTTCCTCCCTCCCTCCCGTTCCGCGCACGCCGTTCCCCTGGCCGCGCACGCGCAGCGACCTCCCTCCCCCGGCACCAAAAGCGCGACGGGCATTCCCACGCGGCGCACGCGCACGAACCTCACGTCCTCCGGCCGAGAACGCCGGCGCAGGCGCTTTGGCTCCATCTCGCGGCCATATTTTGGCGCAGGCGCAAAAGCTACGCCACGAGTCCGGGTCCGGGTCTCTCAACTTAATCCGCCTGGGAACCCGTGCGCATGCGTAGTAGTAATAGCCATGCCTAACTCGAAAGGGCTCAGAAAACGCACAGTGGGTGACAACGGAGGGAGAGTGGACTAGAGCTGGGGGCACTCCTAGTGTGACCGCCCACGCCTCCCCTCACAGCCACGGGGCACCCTCAGTGTGACCCCCCCAGCCACAAGGCTCCCCAGTGTGACCCCTCACCCCCCCACAGACCTGGGGCACCCCCAAGTGAAACCCAGCACCCCTCTCCACATAGTTATGGGATTCCCCCAGTGCTCCCCAAATAGCCATGTGACTCCCCCAGGCCTCCCCACACAGCTTGGGTGCTCCCCCAATGTGACCCACACACACCTCTGGGGACACACTCTAATTCTTCAGACACCTATTTGTACAGATCCCTGAGGGTGAATGGGATATACCCATCCCAAAGACTAATTCCCACAGAACCCTAGGTGGCCCTGAGGGGCATACAGCATATCACCCCCAAGACTCCTCTCTACACAACCCTGAGGGTGCCTACAGTATAATCCCCCCTAAAGAACCTTCCCCACAGAGCCTTAGGAATGTCCGCAGTATAAACCCCCAAAGACCATTCCCCACAAAGCCCTGGGGTGCCCACAGTATAATCCCTGCAGACCCTGCTCCCCGCACAGTTGTGGGGGCATACACAGTAGAATGCCTCTGAGACCCTTCTCTCTAGAGCTCTGGGGATAAACACAATATCACTCCCCCTCCCTAGATGCTGGCATGGAGGTCACGCTGTATCATCCCTTCTGCCCTCTCAGATTCCAACCCCACACCCCGAAGGCACCCATGTAGGAATAGTTTCCCCATCCCACTCCTTGCCTAGAGCTAGTTGGAGCTGGGACAGGAAACCAGTAAGACTCCCAATCTGCTTTCTTGTTCATCAGAATCTCAGCTCTCATGAGAAAATAACAGAACTAGAGTTTCTAGTTGTTGCAAATAAACCTTGAAAACGTGACCATGTGTAACTATTGCAGAGAGGCCATGAGCAGAGCACTGATCTGAGGCCTGGGTTTTATTCCCAGCTCATAGACTCATAGACTTTAAGGTTAGAAGGGACCATTATGATCATCTAATCTGACCTCCTGCACAATGCAGGCCATAGAATCTCACCCACCCACTCCTGTAACAAACCCCTAACCTATGTCTGAGTTATTGAAGTCCTCAAATTGTGGTTTGAAGACCTCAAGCTGCAGAGAATCCTCCAGCAAGTGACCCGTGCCCCATGCTGCAGAGGAAGGAGAAAAACCTCCAGGGCCTCTGCCAATCTGCCCTGGAGGAAAATTCCTTCCCGACCCCAAATATGGCAATCAGTTAAACCAGTGGTCCCCAACCTTTCAGTGGCCAGTAGCACATTCATGTCTTCAGAAGAGTGTGGCGGGCATCAACAGTTTTTCAAGACTTATTTTGTATTTGTACATTAAATAATATGAAAAACATCATATTTAATATAACATAATATATGAAACCAGAGAGAAGCCTCGAGCACAGAGAACACCGGCGCCTGCAGCCCCAGAGATCTCTGTCCCCAGCAGGCGCGGGGCCGTGGCTTCTCTCTGGCTTAAGCCATGGCCCCGCACCTGCCAGGGACCGAGAACACCGGCGCCCACAGCCTGCAGCCCTGGAGTTCTCTGTCCCCGGCAGGCACGGGGCTGCGGCTTCTCTCCCTTGCTGGGCACTAGGCGGGCGCAAATAAATGCCCCGGCAGGTGCCATGGCGCCCGCGGGCACCACGTTGGGGACCACTGAGTTAAACCCTGAGCATGTGGGCAAGACCCACCAGCCAGCACCCAAGAAAGAATTCTCTGTAGTAACTCAGATCCCACCCCATCTAACATCCCATCACAGACCACTGGGCATACTTACCTGCTGATAATCAAAGATCAGTTGCTAAATTAATTGCCAAAATTAGGCTATCCCATCATACCATCCCCTCCATAAACGTATCAAGCTTAGTCTTAAAGCCAGATATGTCTTTTGCCCCCACTACTCCCCTTGGAAGGCTGTTCCAGAACTTCACTCCTCTAATGGTTAGAAACCTTCGTCTAATTTCAAGTCTAAACTTCCTAGTGTCCAGTTTATATCCATTTGCTCTTGTGTCTCCATTGGTACTAAGCTTAAATAATTCCTCTCCCTCCCTAATATTTATCCCTCTGATATATTTATAAAGAGCAATCATATCCCCCCTCACCCTTCTTTTGGTTAGGCTAAAGAAACCAAACTCTTTGAGTCTCCTTTCATCAGATAGGTTTTCCATTCCTCGGATCATCCTAGTAGCCCTTCTCTGAACCTGTTCCAGTTTGAATTCATCCTTCTTAAACATGGGAGACCAGAACTACACACAGTATTCCAGGTGAGGTCTCACCAGTGCCTTATATAGCAGTACTAACACCTCCTTATCTTTGCTGGAAATACCTCGCCTGATGCATCCTAAAACCGCATTAGCTTTTTTAACGGCCATATCACATTGGCGGCACATAGTCATCCTGTGATCAACCAAAACTCCGAGGTCCTTCTCCTCCTCTGTTACTTCCAACTGATGTGTCTCCAATTTATAACTATATTGTTATTACTCCCTAAATGCATGACCTTGAACTTTTCACTATTAAATTTCATCCTATTACTATTACTCCAGTTTACAAGGTCATCCAGATCTTCCTGTATGATATCCTGGTCCTTCTCTGTGTTAGCAATACCTCCCAGCTTTGTGTCATCCGCAGACTTTATTAGCACACTCCCACTTTTTGTGCCAAGGTCAGTAATAAAAAGGTTAAATAAGATTGGTCCCAAAACTGATCCCTGAGGAACTCCACTAGTAACCTCCTTCCAGCCTGACAGTTCACCTTTCAGTACGACCCGTTGTAGTCTCCCCTTTAACCAGCTCCTTATCTACCTTTCAATTTTCATATTGATCCTCATCTTTTCCAATTTAACTAATAATTCCCCATCTGGAACCGTATCAAATGCCTTACTGAAATCGAGGTAAATTAGATCCACTGCGTTTCCTTTGTCTAAAAAATCTGTTACCTTCTCAAAGAAGGAGATCAGGTTGGTTTGGCATGATCTACCTTTTGTAAAACCATGTTGTATTTTGTCCCAATTACCATTGACCTCAATGTCCTTAACTACTTTCTCCTTCAAAATTTTTTCAAGACCTTACATACTACAGATGTCAAACTAACAGGCCTATAGTTACTCGGATCACATTTTTTTCCCTTTCTTAAAAATAGGAACTATGTTAGCAATTCTCCAGTCGTACGGTACAACCCCTGAGTTTACTGATTCATTAAAAATTCTTGTTAATGGGCTTGCAATTTCATGTGCCATTTCCTTTAATATTCTTGTATGAAGATTATCTGGGCCCTCCGATTTCGTCCCATTGAGCTGTTCGAGTTTGGCTTCTACCTCGGATGTGGTAATATCTACCTCCATAGCCTCATTTCCATTTGTCATCCTACCATTATCCCTAAGCACCTCATTAGCCTCATTAAAGACTGAGGCAAAGTATTTGTTTAGATATTGGGCCATGCCTAGATTATTCTTAACCTCCATTCCATCCTCAGTGTTTAGCGGTCCCACTTGTTCTTTCTTTGTTTTCTTCTTATTTATATGGCTATAGAACCTTTTACTATTGGTTTTAATTCCTTTTGCAAGGTCCAACTCTACATCGCTTTTGGCCTTTCTCACTTTATCCCTACATGTTCTGACCTCAATAAGGTAGCTTTCCTTGCTAATCCCTCCCATCTTCCACTCCTTGTAGGCTTTCTGCTTTTTCTTAATAACCTCTCTAAGGGCTTGGCTACACTTACAAGTTGCAGCGATATTGATATCATCGTCGGAATCCTCACTGTCACTTTGGAGCTGAAGGAATAGCTGGACTGCCAAACGTGTTGTGCTGGTGACACTCATCAGCAGAGTCCTCAGCAGATCGGGCTCCATTTGCCACAGAAATCGCGATTCACACAGAGAGTAACAGAAAGACACTCACAATGGCGCCAAACGCTGCTGGAAAGAGTGAATGCTGGGATGTGAAGCGATGCACCACGGGGCGCTGGCAAACAGGAAGCGGAATGACCCGCACACTTCCTTCTCCTTCCCACAATACTCAGCGCCAAAACGGCGCCAAAACGGGACGAGGTGCTCTGTGGGATAGCTGCCCACAATGCACCTCTCAATACAGCGCTGGAAAGTGCTGCAAGTGTGGCCACACTGCAGCGCTGGTAGCTGTCAGTGTGGCCACACTCCAGCGCTGGCCCTTCCACAGCTGCATGACCAGCGCTGTAACTCCCAGCGCTGCAACTTGTAAGTGTAGCCAAGCCCTAAGATGCTTGCTAATCCAGCGTAGTCTACAACTCCTGCCTATGATTTTTTTTCCCTTTCTTGGGATGCAGGCTTCTGATAGTTTCTGCAACTTTGACTTGAAGTAATTCCAGGCCTCCTCTGCCTTTAGATCCCCAAGTTCTTCAGTCCAATCCACTTCCCTATCTAATTTCCTTAATTCTTTAAAGTTAGCCCTTTTGAAATAAAAAACCCTAGTCCCAGATCTATTTTTGTTTATCGTTCCATCTAGTTTGAACTGAATTAGCTTATGATCACTCGAAACAAGGTTGTCCCCTACAACCATTTCTTCTATGAGTTCCTCACTACTCACCAAAACCAAATCTAAAATGGCATCCCCTCTTGTTGCTTCTTCAACTACTTGGTGAAGAAATCCATCAGCTATCCCATCCAGAAAAATCTGAGCCCTATTATTATTACTAGCACTTGTCTTCCAGTCTATATCTGGGAAGTTAAAGTCTCCCATGATCACACAATTCTCATTAGTGTTTACTTCATTAAAAACATTAAAGATGTCTCTATCCATATCCAAATCAGATCCCGGCGGTCTGTAGCACACCCCAAGCACTATCTCAGGGGAAGCTCTAGTAGCTTTCTTTCCCAATGTGATTTTTGCCCAGACAGACTCTGTCTTATCCATTCCATCACTTCCTATTTCTTTACAGTTTACCTCATCAATGACATACAATGCTATTCCACCACCTTTGCCTTTATTTCTGTCTTTCCTAAACAGCACATAGCCTTCAATACCTGTACTCCAGTCATGACTACTATTCCACCATGTTTCTGTTATCCCTATAATATCCGGTTTCACTTCCTGCACCAGTAGCTCTAGTTCCTCCATTTTGTTACGTAGGCTCCTCGCATTAGTGTACAAACATCTTAATTTTTGCCATTTGGTTTCACTGACGTTCTTTACCCGGTTAGGCACAGACATTCTACCACCCGTATCTCCAATTAGACTGGTATCTATACTACCCTTCTTCCTTATGTCCATTCTCCTGCCCATGGCTGCATCCTCTCTTAGTTTGTTTTCTTCCCTCTCAATGTTGAATTCCAGCGTGGAGATTACCTGGACATCTCCCAACCACCTCCCCCAAATTCCTAGTTTAAAGCTCTCTTAATCAGTTGTGCCAGCCTCCATCCTAGAAGTCTATTTCCCTCCTTACTCAGGTGAAGTCCGCAGGGCCGCCCAGAGGATTCAGGGGGCCTGGGGCAAAGCAATTTCGGGGGCCCCTTCCATAAAAAAAAATTACAATACTATATTCTCGTGGGTGCCCCTGCGGGGCCCGGTGCAAATTGCCCCACTTGCTCCCCGCCCATGGGTGGCCCTGGGAAAAATAAACCTTCTGCATCTCGGCACAAATCCAGTTTTGAGAAAACTTCTTTACAAGGTATCACTGGTTCTCAGCATCAGCTAGTGCTAAAAGGCACTAAAGCTCATTAAAAGGGTTGGACAAATATGTGCCGTCAAAACTTTTTCTGAATTGAAAACTCGGGGTTTTTAAAAAGCAGAAAAAATCACGGACAACATCTGCTTTCCTTCAAAATTCGTTGTGGTTTTTTTAATTGAAAAGCTGAAATTAGTCTGCCATAACCTGAATATGGTTTGGGGTTTCAGAAGTGTGTGGCCAAATATCTGCTGCTTCCTGTGTTTGATTGTTAAAAGAAACAATAAAAAAATTCTGCTTAAAAAAAAATCCAAAACTTTTTGAACCACCTCAGCTTGTGACCAAACGCCTGAGCCCATCCAGTCAGAGATTTTTCCCAGGTTTCTGATACTCTGCTGGCTTCCTTGACTCATATCTGTCTCCATAACTTTGGGTTCATTTAGGTTAGAATATAAGAACAGACATACTGGGTCAAACCAAAGGTCCATCCAGCCCAGTATCCTATCTACCGACAATGGCCAATGCCAAGTGCCCCAGAGGGAGTAAACCTAACAGGTAATGATCAAGTGATCTCTCTCCTGCCATCCATCTCCACCCTCTGACAAACAGAGGCTAGGGACACCATTCCTTACCCATCCTGGCTAATAGCCATTAATGGACTTAACCTCCATGCATTTATCTGTTTCCTAGAGACTGGCTCCATGGGGTCCCTCACAAACTGGAGATGGTTACTGTGGGTTTGTCTTTAGTATAGCTTATGTACATACTCCACGAACTGAGCATTTGAGCTTGTTCCAAATCTGGGATGAGCCTATGTTGTGAAAACTGAAATGCTCAAAACAGCACATGCATGTGAATGGACATAGGGTGTTAAAATTAAATTACCCCAGGGATTCTCAAACTGGGGGTCGGGACCCTTCAGGGGGTCACGAGGTTATTACTGGGGGCCGCGAGCTGTCAGCCTGCACCTCAAAGCCTGCTTTGCCTCCAGCTTTTATAATAGTGTTAAATATATAAAAAAGTGTTTTTAATTTATAAGGGGGGGGGTCACACAGAGGTTTGCTATGTGAAAGGGGTCACCAGTACAAAAGTTTGAGAACCACTGAATTAGCCCCTCTGGAGCCTCAGGGAATGTGTGTGGGGGGGTCTCCCTTGGTAGGGTTGGGAAGGAGGTAGGTGCTGTAGGATATTGCTCTTCTCATGTGATCCCTCCCCCAGTGGCTAATTTTAAATGAAGCTACCCTCCCCTGAAATGAATCTCCCTATGGCACTAAAATTAAATATAGACTATAATTTGGCATTTGAGAAGTGAAAGGGATGGTAGCCCTAATGGAAAAGCTAACAGCTTGGCTCTTCTGCAAGCCTCAAACTGCTGAATGAGCTTTAGGGTAAGGAAGGCTGTGCCTCCCAAACAGTCTGGCCCTGCCCCCTATCCAACCCCTACCCACTTCCTGCCCCCCAACTGCCCCCCTCAGAATCCCCGACCCATCCTGCTCCTTGTCCCCTCACCATCCCCCAGAGACCCTCCACTACCACCCCAGGACCCCACCCCTGCTCCCTGTCCCCTGACTGCCCTGACCCCTATTCACTCCCCCGCTGAGTCCTAACAGACCCCTGGAATGCCCACAATCCAACCCTCCTGTTCCCTGTCCCCTAACCGCCCCCCCAACCTCTGCCCCCTCCCTGTCCCTGGGACTCCCTGCCCCTTAGCCAACCCCGCCCTCAGCCCTGGCCCCTTACCCCTGGCTCCCCGCTCACCTGGAGCCTCAGCGCATGCAGGAACTTCGCTCAACCGAGGCAGCGTGTCTCCGGCGGGGACTGAGCCCCGCCCCGCTCAGAGCCGCGTGGTCAGGGGGCGGGGCTGGGAGCTCCACGCTGAGCTCAGCTTCCTCTGCTCAGCCTGGAGCTCGCAGCCCCGCCCCCTCACCACGCGGCTCTGAGCGGCGTGGGGCTCAGGGGCCCCGCCGGAGACACGCTGCAGCTGTCCAGGACGCTGCTGGATGGGCTGAGGCTCCGGGAGGAGACGGGGCCGGGTGGGACCGGGGAGGGAGCCTCAGCCATGCTCGTGGGGGCCCCTGCGGAGCCCGGGGCCTGGGGCAAATTGCCCCACTTGCCCCCCCCTCTGGGCGGCCCTGGAAGTCCGTCCCAAGAGAACAGTCCTCTGTCCATGAATGCTTCCCAGTGGCCGTACATCCCAAAGCCCTCCTTATAGCACCACTGCCTGAGCCATCTGTTGATCGCCATAATCTTGTCACACCTTTGTTGCACTTCTCTAGGAACAGGCAGAATCCCACTGAAGATCACCTGAGCCTCTATTTCCTTAAGCGTCTTCCCCAGTCTGGCATAGTCTCCCTTGATACGTTCCAGCGAGAATCTAGCCGTATCATTTGTTCCCACATGAAGGACAATCAGCAGATTCTTTCCCGCTCCCGTTAGGATCCTTTTCAGCCTCAGGTCCACATCCTGTATCTTAGCACCCGGCAGACAGCACACCCTTCTGTTCTCCGGATCAGCTCTAGTTACAGGCCTGTCTATTCTTCTCAGTAAGGAGTCCCCTGTCATGTAGACCTTCCTTTTCCTGGTGATGGTGTGATTCTCTGGTCTATCCCCTGTCCCTCAGGCTGCAAGTCCTCTCGATTTCTATTGCTGGCAGGGCCGGCTCCAGACCCCAGCGCGCCAAGCGCGTGCTTGGGGTGGCGTGCCGCGGGAGGGCGGTGGGCGGCTCCGGTGGACCTCCCGCAGGCATGCCTGCGGAGGGTCCGCTGGTCCCGTGGCTCCGGTGGAGCATCCGCAGGCGTGCCTGTGGGAGGTCCACCGGAGCTGCGGGACCAGCGGACCCTCCGCAGGCACGTCTGCAGGATGTCCACCAGAGTCGCGGGACCAGCGACCGCCAGAGCGCCCCCCATGGTGTGCCGCCCTGCTTGGGGCGGCGCAATTCCCAGAGCCGCCCCTGCCTGCTGGATGACCCTTGGGCAAGCTGTGCTGTTTCTCTGGGCCTCAGTTTCCGCATCTGTGAAAGAGGGCTAATGATGCTGGCCTCCTTTGTAAAGTGCTTTGGAATGTATGGATGAAAAGTGATATAGAAGAGCCAGGGATCCTGAGGATTTCTTTAAGATAACAGAGCAACTGCTCTGCTTTAGCTAAAGCTGAGACTCGCTGTTTAACAGATGATTTTTCAAAGTGCCCTCACATCCACGGGCTTGCTCAGATTGTCTTGAAAATGCCTGTGCCTCATGGGGCTCCAGAGTCAGCTAAGTGATCCAAATTTGGGGTTGTTACATAAAGGGGTCCCTGAGATACAGTGCTCCTAAAATATGTGCCATCAACATTTTCCAGTCCTTGTAACATTTTGTTTGCACCTAGGTCAAGCTGTATCAGGGAACTGACTTGGAAGGAAAAAGCATGTGGTTGAGCCCCAAATCGGCCTGGATTCCCTAATGGCTATGCAGACCCCAAGCCAAGGAGTCTGCTAGGGATGTGGAACAGCACAGACTGTTGTCCCTGAGATCCACCCATACAGGAGGGCCCACAATACTGACGCTGTAGTGGTTCCCACAGGGTGTCCCCAGCAGCCAGCCCCTTCCCTGTACATGGATTCTTGGCCACCAGCCAGCCCCTTGCAAAGAGGGTGGATGGTGCAATGCAAATGTCAGAGCCCCCTTCTGTGTGGAAGGGTGTAAATCCCCAAGAGGTGGGCAGATCCTGGGGCGCTCCACAGGCTTCAGTGTTGGAGATTGGAAGGCGAGAGCTGAGCTTATACTAGGCGGGTCAGGCAGGCTGGACTGTATATCTCTTATTGTCAATGTGGCTCCCCGCCTGGCATGCTGGCTTTTGTGGATTGCTTTCTAAGGCACTTATTTCTCCCCATTCATCATACAGGGAGCCTAGGTGCCCCACTTGGGCTTTGTGGATCACAGCATTGTTCTGTGACTTTCTAAGCATCTGTCCACACTTAAAAGTTAGGTCAACATAACTACAGTGCTCAGGGGTGTGAAAAATCTGCACTCCTGAGTACTGTAGCTATGTCGACCTCACCCCCAATGTATACACAGCTACTGGACAGAAGAATGTTTCCAGCCTCCTAGCTCCTGTCTCCCAGGGAGCTAGAATTCCTACAGGAATGGAAAAACCTCTTCTGTTAATGTAGGAAGTGTCTACGCTACGGCACTACAGCACCCACAGTGTAGATATGACCTGAGTCCCTTTGTAAATCTGGGCCTATGCTCCCCACTTACATTAATTTCAACAGAAGGTAGGACTGTAAATGCCTTTGATGATCTGGGTCTGACCATCTGTAGCCTGGAACAAAAGAGTGGAGAGTGTTCACACTAGCAGCTACAAATGGGCTAAGTACCTTTAGTTAATTGGCTATTAAGGTACAAAAATCCAGTGAAGACAAACCCATATGAAAAGCAACAGGGGTATTTCTTCCTATCTATGGATTGTGAGATCTGCTTTTCTGGATATTTCTGCTCTCCTTCTCCCCTGGCCTGCAAGGACAGTGAATCACCCTCTGCTGTCTTTATGAATGGCAAGAATGGTGGTACATGGGGTCTGGCAGCAATAACAACTTCCTGTCCGAACACATTGATCACAGTGAAAGATTTCCCACTTCCAAACTGCAACCTTGTTCTGAGCTCCATCCTGCCAAACCATAGCATTGTATCTACCTGAATTCATGGAGTCATGGAGTTTAGTGCCAGAATGGACCATTAGGTCATCTGCATAACACAAGACCCTAAATCTTCCTTCCAATCCGCATGTGTAGCTATTGCCCTTTCACTGTATCTTGTCGCTCCCCTGATAATGAGTTTTTTCCTCTTTAGATGCAGTTCTCTCTATCAGTCTGTTTGGGAACAACTGGTTTCCATTCTGATCAGGGAGGACAGGGCTATCTGCTATGATGCACCAAGTTATTATTAATTAATGAGCAATGTCTGTTTAATTTTCAAACTGCGGGAATGGGAGTCAGGACTCCTGGGTTTGTTGTTTTATTTTTACAAGCTTTGGGTGGGAGTAAGGTCTAGTTGGGTTAGAGCAGGAGAGGCTGGAGGCTGGTCTTCTGGGTTCTAGCCCTGGCTCTGGGAGAGGAGATGAGTCTAGTGGTCAGAGCAATGGGGCCCAAATGTCAGGGGTCTGTGCAGTGCCTGGCACAATGGGCCCAGATATCAGTCAGGGGTCTGTACAGTGCCTGGCACAATGGGTCCAGATGTCAGTCAGGGGTCTGTGCAGTACCTGGCACAATGGGCCTAGGTGTCAGTCACGGGTCTGTGCAGTGCTTGGCACAATGGGCCCAGATGCCAGTCAGGGGTCTATGCAGCACCTGGCACAATGGGCCCAGATCTTGGTCAGGAGCCTTTAGGCACTGCTGTAGTCACATATAATAACACTGCTCTAGAAGAAGGAAGCAAGTACAGTCACAGCGTGTAGGTAACGATGACCCCTTGTTCCTCCCTCAACCTGTTCCCCGTGGGTACTGGAGCCAGAGCCAGTTACAGCTGGGTTTGACTGCTTTCCTGCTGCTGTCCCTTCAGAGCCAGCACAGCAACAGGAGAGAGAGCTGGATTGCTGTCTGCCTTGAGCATTGCTAGCAGAACCATGAACCTGCTGCTGCCCACTGCAAACTCTTCATTCTGGCTGTTGCTTGAGAGGGAAGGAGCCTCCTGGATCCCAGGTGGTGACTGTAGGGCTGGTCCATGGTTAGGGAAAGCAGCTTCATTTTGCTTCTAAATTGGGCATGTAGTCCATCTCTGAGCTGGTGAGCTGCGATAAATGAAGCCCATGAGGCTACGGTGTCCCCAATTCTCCTCTGAGCACTAAAATGGGAGGGAAGGGGGCAGTTCGAGCCATGGGAAGCAGAGAATAGCTGGAATATAGGAGCTCCCCCTGGGCTGAGATGCTAGAGGTGAACAGGGGAATCAATATTAAGACCTCTGTGCTGCTCAGGGAGGCCCTCTGCCAGTGGGTTATTCCCTGGGGGCTGTCTCCACTCACTTTCACCACGTCTCCTGCCTTACAGGGGCTGGATCACAACAGAGAATAAGGCTATAGAGCAGAACAGCGCTTTAAGGCTAGATCTCGGGGCGGCAGCAGAGGGGGTGGCAAGAGCCCTGAAAGCACCATAAGGAGTCAGCTCCCAGCCACATGAAGTTCTTGCTGCCAGCTGCACTGGAATGTCCCATGGGGCCGATGTTCCATCACCCAAAGTGATTGACTCCCCACAGTGTCCTGCTGCCCATGGGAGCAGGGGTAGAGCATCCATCACCCTGCTGAATGGAACAGCCTGGCTGTCTAGTTAACAGAATGGAACAGCCTGGGTAACAGACTGGCTGTCTCCTGAACCCGAGCTGGAGAGGAGTCTCAGAGAGGAGGAAAAGATATAAAAATGAGGAACAGAGGCCCCAAATCACCTTTCCCCTCATCTGTACTCATGGCATCAACAATGTTTGAAAGACAAAAGAAGCATCATTGAACTGGGGGATGGGTCCTGGCTGAAAAATCCAGCCAGACTGCTGTAAGCTTATGGTGAGAAACTCTTTTGCTTTAAATTCACTTAGCTTGTTAAGTTCAGGGCCGCCCAGACGGGGGGGCAAAGGGGGCAATTTGCCCCGGGCCCCGGGCTCCGCAGGGGCCCCCAAGAGAGCAGCTGAGGCTCCCGCCTCCGCCCCTCTCCTGGAGCCCTAGCGCATCAAGCGGCGTCCTCAGACAGCGCCGCAGCGTGTCTCCGCCAGGGCCCCTGAGCCCCGCCCCGCTCAGAGCCGCGTGGGGAGGGGGCGGGGCTGCGTGCTCCAGGCTGAGCTCAGCTGCCTCCGCTCGGCGTGTAACTCCCAGCCCCGCCCCCTCCCCACGCGGCTCTGAGCGGGACGGAGCTCAGGCCCCGCCGGACACACGCTGCGGCTGTTCAGCGAGGCGCTGAGACTCCAGGTGAGGAGGGAGCCGGGGGTAAGAGGCTGGGGCTGGGGCTGGAGGGGGTTGGCTAAGGGGCAGGGAGTCCTGGGGACAGTCAGGGCACAGGGAGGGGGCAGAGGTTGGGGAAGCGGTCAGGGGGCAGGGAATGAGGGGGTTGGATTGTGGGTGTTCTGGGGGGGGTGAATAGGGGCGGGGCAAGAGGGCGCAGGAGCGTCTTCGTTCCTGGTCTTTGCTGGCGGGGGGTCCGTCCGCTCCCGGGCGGACGGACCCCCCAGTGGCGAATTACCGCCGAAGCGGGACCCGCCGCCGACGTGCAGCCTGGTCTTCGGCGGTAATTCGGCGGCGGGGGGCCCTTCCGTTCCGGGACCCGCCGCCGAAGTGCCCCGAAGACCCGCAGCGGGGACCCCCCCCACCGCCGAATTACCGCCGAAGACCGGGCTGCACTTCGGTGGCGGGTCCCGCTTCAGCGGTAATTCGGCGGCGGGGGGCTCCCGCCGCGGGTCTTCGGGGCACTTCGGCGGCCGGTCCCGGAACGGAAGGACCCCCCACCGCCGAAGACCCCGGGCCCCTGGAATCCTCTGGGCGGCCCTGGTTAAGTTAGGTATTAGTTTGCATCTTACCTTTTATTTCTTTGTAACCAGTTCTGACTTTTATGCCTCATCACTTGTAATCACTTAAAATCTACCTTTCTTTAGTTAATAAATTCATTTTAACTGAACCAGTGTGTGTTTGGATTGAAATGTTTGGGAACCTCCACTTGAGATAATGGAGTTTGTGCATATCATTTTCTATTACTGAAATGACAGACTTTCTATGAGCTTGTATTGTCCAGGAGGGTGCTGGGCAGTACAAAATGCACATTTGTGGGGACAAGTCTGGAACTAGGAATTTTCTGGTGTCACTCTGCAATATAATTCAGGAGCAGCTGGTTTAGAGCAATCATATAACTCAACTGGGAGTAATTTACAAGCTGGAGGCTGTGGGTGAACAGTCCGGGAGTGGCTGCTCTCACAGCAAAGCAGTGTAAAAGGCACCCCAGATTGGAGAAATGAGGGGACACAGTTGTTCAACAGACCAGATTGTACGCTGGGGAACATCACAATCCCATTGTTTAGTCTTTGTCTCTGTCCATCTGATCTCCTTGGTCTATTCCCAAATGAGAGCCCCGGACTTTCTCCAGCAGCCAACCCTTAACACCCCCACCTCCACAGTTCTTAGTCTTTTGTTCTTCAACCCAGGTTTTTGCTTAGCTGCCCTGCTGAGAGGTGAGGAAACCATTCTCCCCCTGGGTCCTTGGTTGCTAGGTGTCAATGTGCTGGTGACTGGGTTTTCCATTGTCTTTTTGGACTTTCCATTGATATGGGACTGGCTTTGGCCACTCTTTTTTAAAATGACCCTGTAATGGGGTGTATGTACCCCATGCCAGCCCAGCAACTAAAGGGTTAACACAGCCCTCATTGCCTGCCCTCGTTGATTGGCTGCCTCAGTGCAACTGGGAATATAAAAGGACTGGGAGAGGGTGGTGTGGTTCCCCAAGGAGTAAGCAGGCCTGGAGCAGGGAACTCTTCCAGCAAGCTGCTGAAGAGCTGCTCAAGGAGAACACCTTAGGAGGAGACAGCCCGCAGCACCTGGGGGAGGTAAGCTGGCGCTTAGGGCACAGCTGGAGGTGATGAATACTGATCTGGCTTACTTAGCTTGAGAGCCCTGAGTTGGAACCTCCTTGAGTGGGTGGGTCTGGGTTCCTCTACTAACCCCCTGATCATAGGTGTGGAAACTAGGGGTGTGGGGGGTGCTGCAGCATCCCCAGGTTTTGTGCAGGCCCACTGGCCCTGCACCCAGGGCCGGCTCCAGGCACCAGCTGAGCAAGCTGGTGCTTGGGGCGGCAGATTCTAGGGGGTGGCATTGTGCCCAATCCTAGGGTGGCACTGATTTTTTTTTTTTTTTTTTTTGCTGTTCTGGCCGCCCTGTAGGGGGTGGAGGAGGGGAGCGCCCTGCAGCAAATTTGGCAGGGCAGCCTGTGTCCTTCCCTCCCCACCGACTGGAGCAGCTCGGAGCCCTCCCGGCAGGCGGCGCGGAGGTCGGGGCCGTGGGGTGAGTGCCTCCCTGAAGCCCTGGCTGCCCCCTTCTCTCTCTCCCCCCTCGCTCCCATTAGACTGGGTGCGCACTCTGCAGCACAGGAGTCCCCTGGCTCCGGCCGCCATGTAGCGTTTTTTGTTTTGTTCTCCCCTGCTTTGCCGGCCGTGCCGTTCCCCCACCCCCGCTTTGCCGCTCCATCCGCGCCGCAGATTGTTTTTTTTCTTCACCTGCTTTGCCGCTCCAGCGCCCTGTTCCCCCCCCTTTACTGCTCCAGCCCCACCGTGGTTTTATGTTGTGTTTTTTTTTTGCCCCCTGCTTTGCTGCTCCGGCTGTGCTGCAGTTCCCCCTCCCCCTTTGCTATTCCAGCCGCGCTGTTTTTTTGTCCCCCCCCACCCCGCTTTGCCGCTCTGGCCCCGCTGTGGTTTTGTTTGTTTTTTCCCCTGCTTTGCTGCTCCGGTGGCCCCCCCTTTTTTTTTTGCTTGGGGCGGCAAAAAAGCCAGAGCCGGCCCTACCTGCACCCAGGCCTCCACTCTACAGCCTGGGGCTTGGGTCCTGGCTGCTGGTCTGTGCTTGGGGCTCCTGCCTCAGGGCCCCACTCCTAGCCCTGGGGCCCTGTGCCTGGGACTCCACTCTCTGGCTCTGTGCTTGTGGCTTGCACCTCAGCTGTTGGACCCGTGCCTGGGGCCCTGCTACTGGCCCTGTGCTCACCCCCAGCCTTTGCCCCCTTATCTCTGTCTGGGTCCCCCTTCCCAGAGACATAGCACTGCTCCTGGCCCCAGCTGGGGGAGGGGTGTGGACAGGGGTAAAGGGGCTGGCTTTCAGCACCCTCACTGTGTGCCAGGCCAACTTCAGCTGTTATGCCCTATCTGGCCAGAGGGGGCACCATTGCACTGACACCAACTCACAAACCCATACAGGCTCAGACAGGTGACATTAATACTTGTGTGTCTCAGCCTGCCCTGAGAGCCAACAGTCCTTCCCTCTTCCATGGCTAACAATGCAACATGGGGAAACTGAGGCTCATAAAAATATTACAGAAAATCCCCACTTTGTCACATACTGAAACAGTCTTTTGTCCTGTCATAGATAGGGTGGCCTTTTTTATTTCTGTGTTTTCAGGTATTTGCAGTGGTTTCTGGTGGTTTTCTATTGATAATCTTGGGATGGAGCAAGGCTAGACAATTGAGCCTTGCATTACATCACCACTAATGAGGGACGCATGACAACTCCTGCTTGAATGTGTTCTCACCAGACATATCCCTGGGAGACCATCTTCGACTGAGTCCATAAAGCATACTTTCAATGTAGTTATGTTTCTTAAATTATTACCTGTTACAACTACTTGCAATGATTAGGAGTCTTGATAAGTCACAAGCTTTCTGTAGCTATCTTCCATGTTACCCTTTATGGATAAATGCTGGGCAAGGCATGTTTGATGTAGTGAATTTATCAGGTCTGAAATAAGAGTTGCTTGTACAGAACAGGGGACCCTTTGCCAAGGGACCTTTGTGTCACTCTTGTGGTTAACTCAGTTAATTCCCAATGGGGTGGGTCATCCCATTCCCTATAACTAGTATGTATGCCTGCCTCCCCCAGCCCCATGGGGCTGATCAGCATCACTCCATTGGAATCAAGGAGGCTAGGTACCCAGTGGGTGTAAACTAACTCCAGAGCTACAACCAGGAGAGCCAGATCCCCAAATGGTGTAAATCAACCCTATTTCCATTGGAATCAATGGGCCAGATCCCCAGCTGGACCAAATCAGCTGGAGCTGCAAGGGGGCTAAATCCCTAGCTAGTGTAAATTTGGCATTACTCCATTGGCATCTGGGCCAGATCCCCAGCTGGTGTAAATGGGTGCAGCCCTATTGGAGTCAATGGAATGATGCCAATTTACTCCAGTCAGGGTTCTGTCCTGTTGTGCTGAGCTCTGGGTACCACGTTACCAGAGTGAGATCAATACACTGGTAGCTGCTCAGAGAAGAGCTCAGGTGACTGATTTAGGAGGATCCAGCTGATTTAGGGATGCAGCAATGAAGGGGGGTTAAACCCCCAGGAAGGAGGAGCTTAGTTTGACAGACAGGGGAATAACTAGAGTCATAGGATGGAACCTGAGTGAGGGACAAGGGAAGCAAGGAGATATTCTGGGAGATGTAGGACTGCCCAGAAGGGGAGGGGGGCAAGTGGGGCAATTTGCCCCAGGCCCCACAGGGGCCCCCATGAGAGGTTTTTTGGGGCCCCTGGAGCAGGGTCCTTCACTCGCTCCGGGGGCCCTGGAAAACTCTCATGGGGCCCAGGCCCCTGGAGCTTCTTCTGCTCCAGGTCTTTGGCAGCGGGGGGGTCCTCCTGCTTCTGAAGAGCCGGGTCTTTGGCGGCAATTTGGCAGCAGGGGCCCCCCGCCGCTGAAGACCCCAGGCCCCCTGAATCCTCTGGGTGGCCCTGGGAAGATGAGATGGCTTAGGCCATGGGATCTGCTTCCAGGGGAGGTGATGGGAGCCCCAATGGCATTGAACATGACTGGTCAAGACCATAGGAAATGTCCTGTTGGGAGATCAATCCTGCCCTGGCTTTGTGGTGATAAGCTGGGTGGTCTAGTTGGTCCTTCCCATCTCTCACCAAGGGGTCTTTGGGCATTTCCTCACTTGGATCTCCCTGATGGGAGAGGGAGCCTCACCCTCAGCCTTATCTGTTACTCCCAGTTAGTATTTATTATTTGTATTATCGCAGCATCCAGGAGCCCCAGCCATGGGCCAGGACCTCACTTTGTGAGGTGCTGTACAAACATACAACAAAGACAACACCACAGTCCCTCCTTGGGCTTATGCACTGCAGAGACTTGTGGCTGTGGAGTCTTATGGATGGATTCAGGGAATTGGTCACTGGACATGGATGGGGCCCCCGTGGATCACTGTGGTGGGAGTTGTGCGGGAACCATGCCAAGCCAAGCCTGGTTGTGGTGATGGGAGCAGTGCTGAGCTGAGCTGTGCTATTAGAAGCCGCGTGGGCTGGTAGCTGCCGGATGGAGCCAGGTGAAGCTCGGAGGAGTTAGGGCTATTGAACATGTACTTGTGTTCTGTTACAGAGCTGAGGGAGTGAATCTTGAGAGCTGGAACCAGCTGCAATGAGACCAGAGTGGAGAAGGAGCCATGTCAGACTATGGGGGAGGCACTCGCCCTTCCTGTGGCATCATTCACCTTCTGATGATGCCTGCTGCAAGGAGGGCAAGATCTGCCATCGGTCTTGGCTGTGTGGGAGCCGATGCCCATGGAGATGCTGGAGGGCACTGCTGGCCCCGGGATGGGTGCAGGGCATTGGGGCATCCCCAGGAGGAGTGTGGAGCCGGCTAGGAGAGCAGGCAGCTCCTCTTGGGTTTCCGTTTGCGCTGGCTCTTCTGCATGGCGCTCAAGGCAGCATTGGAGGCCTCTGTGAAGATGGTGGTGATGTTCTCCTGGTACTTGGCCGAGCACTCGAGGTAGGTGACAGCATGCACTTCCCGGGCCATAGCCTCCGCCTGCAACAGGGGAGTGGCGTGAGACCTGCAGTTGGTAGAGGGTGGGGACCCTGCTGAAGGCATGGCATGCCCATTGTACAGCCTGGGGCCTCCAGGATCCATTCCCATTGGGCATCACCTCCCCTACCACCATCCCTGGGCTTCCCCATGTCTCTGGCAGGGCCCAGGACATGCCCTACTTCGGCTGATGTAATTGCTGCCTTGCCACAACTTCATCCCAACATGGAGTCTAGGAGCTTGGCTGACCCCTGGCCCATTATCTCTGGGAGGGACTATTTTTCTTTCCTGAGGATTCAGGATGGTGTGTGCTGGCCAAGTGGGCTGGGTGGGGGGGGGGAGGAAGGGGCTGCGTCACCTTGTGGTAGGTGATGGGCTCCAGCCGGTCCTCGTGGAGCCGCCTCAGAAGGACCTTGTCCTTCCTCAGGTCAGTCTTGCAGCCCACCAGCACGATGGGGACACCCTTGCAGAAGTGATTCACCTCCGGGTACCACTGTGCAGGAAGAGAGATGGAGACGGGGGGGCTGAGCACTGGGGCAGGAGACCCTGCATGTCTTCAGAGGCTTTAGGGGAGGGTCTGAGCCCCATGTTCACCCTCATTAAATCGGAGAATGGGATGTACACCTAAGGAACACAATAGAGGCCAGCGGAACAGAGCTAGAGCAGGGATGGGCCAACTTTTTGGCCTGAGGACCACGTCTGGGTATGGAAATTGTATGGCCCGCCATACATGCTCATGAAATTGGGGGTTGGCTGTCGGGGAGCTCCTGGCTACTCCAGTCCCAGCCTCTCCCAGCTGGGGGCACTGCAGAGAGAGGGGTGGGAGTGCTGGCTGTGTGGTCAAGGGGAAGCTTCCAGCTACTCCAGTCTTTGCCTCTCCCAGCAGGGGATGCTGCAGGGAGAAGGGCAGCAGTGCTGGCTGGTGCGGAGCTTCCAGCTACTCCAGTCCCAGCCTCCCCCCTTTGATCTATAGACCATTTTGTTACCTTTGTGAGAATGTTGTCAAAGCTGTTGGGACTGGTGACATCGAAGCACATGAGAATCACATGGGCTCCTGTGTAGGAGAGGGGACGGAGCCTGTCGTAATCTTCCTGCCCTATGAGGAGGAGATGGCAGTCACTAAGTACCCCTCCCCTTCAAATGCAGGGTCCCCAACCTCCCTCCTCATCCTCTGTATGTGAGAGGGGATCTAGCCCTCAGGAACAGCTAACCATGTGTATTCAGCCACCCACTAGTGCACTCACACATACACATGAATACTGACACACACTAACATGTGCTGATACATATGTGCATGCATACTCACATATGCACAGATGCATGTACATGTGTGTACACATGTACACTCTAGCACATGCATGAACTCCCACAAACTTACACTCTCTGACACTCCAAATAGACCCTGCAGAGAGCCCCCCAATAGCTGGCAGAGATTCGAGAAGTGGTGATCTATAGCTCCTTCTAAGTGCCAGGGGAATCCCCTCTTGGCTCTTTTCTCCTTGGCCTGCCTGCCATTGTTCTGGCTGGTCTGGGTTCAAATTCCTGCTCTGCCATAGAGTTCATGTGCAACCTGGGGTGAGTCTCTTAGCTGTGCCATGCCTCAGTTTCCCCATCTGTACTAGGGGGATTATAGCAGTGCACTAACTCACAGGGGCATTGCAAGGATAAATTTGCTAGAGATTGCAAGGAGGTCAGCTACTGTGAAGATGGGAGCTAGAAAAGTATCTTAGGTAGACAGCCTTCTGCCCACACCCCCATTCACCCATGCCCGGAGTTCCCATCACTCCACACACCCATTATCTGAACGATAGCCCTGCTTTTGCAATGTAGGTGTGATGAGTCTCATGATTTTATCATGACAGTGGGTATTTCTCCAAAAGCTCCAGCTCCTGGAGTCATTTGATTAGGGGTGACTCTCCTCTACATTTAAATAAAGAGGAAGGTTGTAGCTCTTATGGAGTGGAGGAAAGTGACAAAGTAAGGGCTCAGAAACCAAAAAGAAAAGAAAGCGCTCCCAGTTTATTACAGATCTCATGATTTTTTTTTGAAGCTGATCTTGTGAATTTCTGATGCCTGGCCCCTGCTGTTGGAAGGGATGGGGGGCCAGCAGACCTGGGCCGTGTCACTTGAAGCTCAGAGTACGGGACAGAGCGCAGGATGCCAACAGCAGAACCCAGAAAGAACTTTAATCTCACAGTGCTGAGGTGGGCCTGTGGGAAAGGGGCCTTTCTGTTTGCAGGAAAATGTTTTAAGAAAGTTTGCATGCTAATAAAAGCCACCATTGATTTGCATAATACACCACACACCTGTACACATGTATAGTGTACACAGTCTTAGATCAAACTATGATTTGCATAGCAAGCCATGCCCCAAGCCTTACTCCTGTGACTCTCATTTGTTCCTGACTACTGTACCCCTTTTAGGAATCTGATTACTCTTGCCTACCCCAAGTTTCACCTCACTTAAAATTATGTGCTTACAAGATCAGACATAAACATACAAGTGTCACAGCACACTATTAGTGGAAAATTGCTTACTTTCTCATTTTTACTATATGATAAAATAAATCAATTGGAATACAACTATTGTACTTGCATGTCACTGTATTGTATACAGAGCAGTATAAAGAAGTCATTGTCAGTATGACATTTTAGTTTGTACTGACTTTGCTAGTGAACATAACGGCCATACTCGGTCAGACCAAAGGTCCATATCTAGCCCAGTATTCTGTCTTCCAACAGTGGCCAAGGCCAAGGCCAGGTGCCCCAAAGGGAGTGACCAGAACAGGTAATCATCAACTGATCCATTCCCTGTCACTCATTCCTAGATCCTAGAGACACCATCCCTGCCCATCCTGGCTAATAGCCATTGATGGACCTATCCTCCATGAATTTATCTAGTTCTTTTTGAACCCTGTTATAGTTTTGGCCTTCACAACCAGGGGCGGAGCTACCTTTTTTGCTGCCCCAAGCAGGGCAGGCAGGCTGCCTTTGGTGGCTTGCCTGCAGGAGGTCCACCGATCCTGCGCCTTTAGCGTACTCCCTGCTGAACTGCTGCTGAAGCCGCAGGACCGGCAGACCTCCCGCAGGCAAGCTGCAGAAGGCTGCCTGACTGCTGCCCTTGCAGGGACTGGCAGAGTGCCCCCCGTGGCTTGCCACCCCAGGCACACGCTTGGAGCACTGGTGCCTGGAGCCGCCGCTGTTCACAACATCTTCTGGCAAAGAGTTCCACAGGATGATTGTGCATTGTGTGAAGAAATACCTCCTTTTGTTGTTTTAAACCTGCTGCCTAGTAATTTCATTTGGTGACCCCTAGTTCTTGTGCTATGAGAAGGCCCAGGACTTCCTTATTTACTTTCTCAACACCAGTCATGATTTTATAGACCTCTATCTCATTCCCCCCGCTCCTTAGTCATCTCTTTTCCAAGCTGAAAAGTCTCAGTCTTATTAACCTTTCCTCATACGGCACCTGTTCCAAACCCCTAATCATTGTTGTTGCCCTTTTCTGAACCTTTTCCAATTCCAATATATCTTTTTTGAGATGGGGCAACCACATCTGCATGCAGTATTCAAGATGTGGATGTACCATGGATTTATATAGAGGCAATATATTTTCTGTCTTATTATCTATCCCTTCCTTAATGATTCCCAACATTGTTTGCTTTTTTTGACCGCCGCTGCACACTGAGTGGTTGTTTTCAGAGAACTATCCACAATGACTCCAAGATCTTTCTTGAGAGAGTGCTTTTTATGTAGCCTATTGTAAAATGAGGCAAATATCTAGATGAGTTGATGTACCCCCTGGAAGACTTCTGTGTACCCCTGGTTGAGAACCACTGGCCCCCACACACATTCCTAGACTCAAATAGACTGGTTAATTTTTCTCTCAGGATGTTGGCTCCCTCTATTGTTCACATTGGAAGTATCATAGAATCATAGAAGATTAGGGTTGGAAGGGACCTCAAAAGGTCATCTAGTCCAACCCCCTGTTCAAAGCAGGTCCAATCCCCAGACAGATTTTTACCCCAGTTCCCTAAATGGCCCCCTCAAGGATTGGAACTCACAAGCCTGGGTTTAGCAGGCCACTGAACCACTCCTCCCCCCCATACACCCAGATCCTCTCCCTGTACATACAGTTAACTCTTCACTTAAAGTCCTTCCGGTTAACCTTGTTTCATTGTTAGTTGCAGATCAATTAGGGAACATGCTTGTTTAAAGTTGTGCAATGCTCCCTTTTAAGGCGTTTGGCAGCTGCCTGCTTTGTCCGCTGCTTGCAGGAAGAGCAGCCCATTGCAGCTAGCTGGTGGGGGCTTGTAACCAGGGTGATCGGGCAGCCCCCCTATCAGCTCCCCGCTCCCCCAAGTTCCCTGTGCTGCAGCTGCCCAGCAGGCTAGCAATTGCAGCTGTCCCTCCCCCCACTGCCACGGAGCTGCTCCCAGAGACTCCTACTTGCTGTAGGGGGGAGGGGGAAAGTGGGGGGCTAATGTCAGGGGTCTTGCTCCCCCTGCTCCTGCACCCTGCTTACCCCATTTCCATAGAGCAGGGGGTACGCACAACAGGGTTCAGGACAGAGGGAGCTTCCAGGCAGCAGCTGCAGTCTCAGCAAGCTGATCTAATAAACAAGGCAGTGTACTTAAGACTGGGGTCAGCTACTTAAAGGGGAAATGTGCATCTCTCGCTCTCACACACATGGTGTGTGTCTCTGTCTGCTATGCTCTCTTCCCTCCCTCCTTGCTGTCTTGTAGAGTGAGGCTACATTAACAACGAGTTAACACTTGAGGGCTCAAACAAATGCTAGTTCATCATTTAGCAGTAAGTCATTCTCTGCGAAATATCCCACCCTCTGACTTCACCACCTCAACCCAGCTTCACAATCATCATCACTGTGTATCAGTATTAAATTGTTTGTTTAAAACTTATACTGCGTGTGTGTATATGTGTGTATATATACACAGTGTGTGTGTGTCCGTATATATATTATATATATAGTCTTTTGTCTGTGAAAAAAATTTCCCTGGAACCTAACCCCCTCATTTACATTAAATCTTATGGGGAAATTGGATTCGCTTAGCATCATTTTGCTTAAAGTCATATTTTTCAGGAACATAACTACAGCATTAAATGAGGAGTTACTGTACCTGCTGTGTCCCACAGATTGATTTGCACCGGCTTGCCACCAATCTGGAAGGAGGCAGAGTACTTCTCAAACACGGTGGGGACATAGACCTGAGAGGAGAAAGGAGGGGAGAGTCACTGTGCTGAAAGGAAAGACAGACAGCCATCACTACTGCTCAGCAGGCTGGCCCATGGGGAGCTAGTGTTCATTCTTCCTTAGATGCTTGTCTGTCAGTCTATCTAAAGTACTCACATGACCTCCATTGCTGTAATAACGGAGTGCCTCACAATCTAATGTATTTATCCTCGCAACACCTTTGTGAGGTAAGGAAGTAATACTGCCGTTGTAGAGATGGGAAACTGAGGCACCGAGTGGCACAAGGTCACATAGGAAGCTCTTTGGAAGAGCAGGGACTTGAATGGAGGTCCTAAGGATGGCCCCTAACCACTGTCCATTCACTGCAACAGTGTGTTTTCCCTCCCCACCCAGCCAATGTGATGTGCTAGGGGCCAGGGTGCTTGTGCTGTGTGTCTCCCTGTTTTTTTTTTAAATAATTATTGTTTTATTTACATGTAGAGATGAACCAATATTGATTTTTCAGTTCAGGGGCTGAACTGAAAGGGAAAAAAAATCAGTTTGAACCAAAGTGGATTTTTTGGGGGCTTTTCTCATTGAAACACAAACCAAAACCACCCACAACTGCAAACCTTCTCCCCCAAAACCCCAGAAACCAAACCCCTGAAATAAAATTCATCTTGGATCAAATGGAATGTTTCATTTGAGCTGAGACATTTCCCTCCTAGTGTTTTGTTTCATGATGGATTGTATTGGAGTGTGTTTCACCTTTTTCATTTAAAAAAACCTGTCTACATTTCTAAATGAAACACTGTTTTGAAATGAAAAGATGAAATGTTTAATTTTGAAATGGTGAAATACAACATTTTCATTTTTATTAAAAACCTTTTTGCCTCCAATTTTTTGGAGCGAATCTGAAACTATTCACTGAATTTGACCCAAGTTGGTGAATAGTTCTGGTGCTCTAAAATATGCATTTTGTGGGCAAATTTAGTATTCACTGAAAAATTGTTTCCCAGATCTATTTGCTTACGAGAGACACCACCCCATTGTGCTCAGCCCTGTACATGTATAACAAGGAGGTGGTTCTTGCCCCAAAAGGTTTACATGCCAAGCGTGAAGTCAGAGAGGATGGATGGCTGCCACAAACACAGTGAGATGGCCATGGTGAGTGGAGCCTACAGTGGCCATAGCTCCCCAGTTGCTTGGTGGTTGGTGTCATTTGCAGGCCATGCAGCAGAGGTGGGTTTGAAGGAGAAGAACGTGTTGGCTTTGTGTATTCTTCCAAGCTGCCTCTCCACCATGCAAGAGGCGCAACCTGAGAGCAAGCACCAAGGTGCTAGTGGGGAGATGCGGGCAGTTCTTCAGGTGAAAGAGGCGCCAATATAGAGTGCCCCAATGCATGCTCCAAAGAAGAGCTCTGTGTGAGCTTGGAAGCTTGTCTCTTTAAAAGCTATTCCCTCACCCACCTTGTTTCTCTAATACCCTGGGACCAATACAGCTATAACAACATTTCATATGGTCTTTTTGAATCACCCTATAGCATTGAATAGGGCATGATACCCCACTAGAGAATTCTCTAAAACCGGTCACAAAAGCCTTTAGAAAATGTTTCATTCTCCATTGCTTTCTATAGTAGGTTTGTAGAGGAATTCCTACACAGCCCACCTGTTTCCCGCCCCACTAAATTCTATAGGATTTTGCCCTGAAAGATTAAGAGAACCTTTGATTTTTCACCAGCCTAAGAAACCTGAAGTAGCTCTGTGTCCTTCTGACTGGGCTCCATTTATGAAACCACTGAGATAGGTATGATGGCCATACTGGTATACACATGCTACAGCAAACTGCCTGGGCTAGTTAAGTTCTAGACTAGACCAACTTTCTGTTTAAAGCTCAACTTTTCTAAATGCTAGAAAATCCTCCCAGTTACTTGGGTTGCTTTGACATTTTTTGTGCTTCATGGAGGTGTGGGTACAGTTAGTGAGCAAAATTTGGGGTCATTTCCCCAAGGGGTTACTGAGTTTATACTAGCGCAGCAGTTTTCAAACTGTGGGTCAGGACCCTGTTTTAATGGGGTCACAGGACTGGTGTTAAACTTGCTGCGTGCCCCCCTTCCAGGGTAGTGGGACTTGGGTGGGCTCAGCCTTCATTTCCCTCCTCCACGCTTGGGGTTGTGTTGTAGTAATTTTTGTTGTCAGAAGGGGGTTGCAGTGCAATGAAGTTTGAGAACTGCTTTACTAGTGTAACTGTCACCACTAGGGGGTTATACAGCATGCTCTATACCAGTACAGCCAGAGCAGCACAGCTACAACTTGTGTGTGCAGCCAGTGCCTTACAGCAGCTCAGCATGTAGCTGGAAAGTCTGGAAATGCCCTGGTTCACTGCTGGAGGTGACCCGAACAGGCTGGGATCTCTCTAGCCACCGCCGGCTGCTAAGACAATCCTGCCTAGGTGAGCTCCTGCCAGTTCCTTGGGGAGGGTGTTTGCTGGCAGCCTTAGCAGAGCAGGTTTCCTGGGCAGGGAGAATGTCATGAGGCCGGGCCTCTCCTCAGAGCGATCACTTTCACTTCCCTTGGCCAGCCGGGCTCCTGCAGTCTGCTGATGGGGAGAGTTTCCCTCCACCCGCAGAGGTTCCTGCCTGGCTTTGCTCCACACAGGGCTCACTCAGAGCACCTGGCAGGAGAGAGTGGGGCAGCGAGCTTGTGTCAAGGAGGGGCTGCTCTATGGATCAGGGGTTTGACCCAGTGGGGGAAGAGGTTATCTTGGAGACAGAACAGGTGGGCCAAGCATGCCTGGTTCAGGGTCCCATGTGGGAAGTCATGTGAGGGGGTTCTCTCTGGGTTGGGGTCTACCAGGGGAGGGACACGGTCTGTGTCCCATGTTGGGAAGGGTGGGAGAACAGTGTGAGGGGAGGGGGGTCTAGGGCAGGGTCCCATGGAAAGCAGTGTGTTTGTGGGGGTCTCTCTGGGGCAGGGATAGGGTCCCATGGAGAAGCAGTGAGAGGATGGGGGGAAGCCTCTCTGTGGTAGGGACAGGGCCCCCAGTGTGAGGGGAGAGGGGTCTCTCTAGGGCAGAGTCCCCTTGGCGGATCAGTGTGAGGGGAAGGGTATCTCTCTCAGGCAGAAACAGGGTCCAATGGGGGAGCAGTGTGAGGAGAGGGGAGGTTCTTACCCTGGGGAAATCCCCCTTGGCGAAGACCATGAGCAGGGAGGTCTTTCCACAGCCCCCGTCCCCCACGATCACAGCTTTGATCTCGGTGGGCCCCGTCTCCGTGCCCCCTGCTGTCCGGCTCTGTGCCCTGTCTCCTCGCTGCATCTCCAGCACTCTGTGCCTAACAGCCCATCTGGGGGGGCTCTGCCTGTCTCTGTTACTCAGCTGCCCTGAACCACCACCTGCCAGTGGGCACCATCCCAGAGCCTGAGAGCTGGACGGGGCAGGATTCTTTTCCCCCTCAGATCACGCCTGAGCCTGCCTTCTGTACGGTGAGTCGGTGACCTCCGCTCTCCAGGCCTCCTCCTCCTCCCCAAGAGTCCACCCCCCGCCTCTGAGCTACTCTTGGCTCTGAGACTGCAGGCGACACTGGCTTCTGCCCTACACCCAGCTCTGGCAGGAGGGTGCGGCCAGGAGCCGGAGGGTGCGGCTAGGAGCCAAAGGGGTCCACACCCTGTGTGTAGCCTCCCGTGGGGTGGGGAGAGTGGGGGCAGGTGTGGCCAGGAATGTGACTGAGGCCAAGGGGACAGGTTGGCACAGGAGAGAGTAAATAGTGACACACACATGCACACACGCTCATTCTATCTGGACTCAGGCATGGCAGGTTTCAAAATTTTTTTTTTTATAATTTCAATGGATAGTATCGATGTTGATATTTTAACATTTTGCCCCCCACTTTGTATAGATTTAAATTTTCACAGTTGTGGGAATCCTGGGGCCTGTGTGTCACACAATGGGGGAGAGGGCCAGGCAATCATTTAATGGCAGTAGATGCTGAGATTCAAAACAATAAAGCTTTATAACTGTTAAATGAGGTTGACAATTTGTGATTTATCAGAATATACCAACTCAAATCAGTTCTCAAGCAGCTGTTTTCTTACCTTGCCCTGTTGTACATTTCGCTGGTTATTGAAGGAAACAGTTCTTCAGAGGTGTGTATGTATGCTGAAATTGACATTTACCAACATTCATCAATAAAAATAAAATCCTATTTACACTGCAGGTGGGAGGTGTGATGCCCAGTCCACGTTGAACTGGTTAACCTGTGGAACTCATTGCTAGAAGAGGTTGTGAAGGCTAAAAGTCTAAAAAAAGATTTCAAAAAAGAATTGGATAAGTTCATAGAGGTCCAGCAATGGATGTTACCCAAGATGGTTGGAGATACAACCCATGCTCAGGGTGTCCCTAAGCCTCTGACTGCCAGATGCTGGGACTAGATGACAGAGGATCGATTTCTTGATAATTGCCCTGTTCTGTTCATTCCCTCTGAAGCATTGGGCACTGTTGGAAGACAGGATACGGGGCTGGATGGACCATTGATGTGGCCATTCTTATGTTCTTGGGCAGACTCACACTAGCTCAGCTCGAGCTAGTGTCATAAATGTAGCACTGTGGCTGGAGTGGCCCAGATGGTGGCTTGGCTTAGCCAATGGAGCTGAGATCCAGAGGGCGTGGTGGGCTCTACACTGCTATTTTTGCCACACCAGCTAGAGCAGAGCTAGTGCAAGTTTGTCTATTCGGCCTGGGTATTACGTCTCCTGCTGGCAGTGCTGACGTACGCTCCTAGTCCACACATGCGTGCACTAGGTCATCAACCCCCAAAGTTACATAATCATGATCAGGCCCCCAAGAATCAGGAGAGCCACTTTGAAAGCTGGAGACTGGCCCCAACCAGGATTTTTTTTTTTAAGATCAAAAGATGAAAGATACAATTTAATTTTTTTGATCTCCTCCTGCCTCACTCCCATAGTACACGTGTGTGTGTGTGTGTGTGTGTGTGTCTTTCTCTCTCACACACATAATCACAGCATGCTGAGAATGGGGATTCTGGCCCAACTGGAGGAGCTCTCAGTGCACAGCTTCTCCTTGAGCCCCAAAAGTCTAATAGATTAATTCTGTGACCCACCTGCTAGCCACACACCTGCCCCTCCCTCAGACTCCATGTCCATGTCCCCTGCAGCTCCCAGGCCTTGGTTCTTCACCCCCCTTCTCTTAGACCTGACGGTGCAAGGATGCAGAGGGTTGTGGAGAATGAATGGGGCCAGATCCCCAGCTGGTGTGAATTGGCCATAGCTCCACTGGAGTCAATGGGGCTGGATCCTCACTGATGTTAATTGGCTGGATGGGATTGGTGGTATCTGAAGGCCCAGAGAAGGAGGAGGAATCCAGAGCGGGTGTAATAAGTCAGGAAGCTATAAACCCTGTGCCCTGAAGTTCTATGCTAGGGAGCTTGTTACTGTCATGAATTGGTGGGAGCCTTCCAGAGCTGCTTCATGACTTCAGATGGGCAGATGCTCCCCAGGGGAGGAGCTTTCCACTGCCTTCTATTGGTGACCCAGGGAAGTGACTGAATAAGCCAGAACTCATTTGCATTTTGTTATCTGCATGTGTAGCTATTGCCCTTTCACTGTATCTTGTTGCTCCCCTGATAATGAGTTTTTTCCTCTTTAGATGCAGTTCTCTCTATCAGTCTGTTTGGGAACAACTGGTTTCCATTCTGATCAGGGAGGACAGGGCTATCTGCTATGATGCACCAAGTTATTATTAATTAATGAGTAATGTCTGTTTAATTTTCAAACTGCAGGAATGGGAGTCAGGACTCCTGGGTTTGTTGTTTTATTTTTACAAGCTTTGGGTGGGAGTAAGGTCTTAGAGTGGATTGGAGAGACTATGGGGAATATTGACAAAACTAACTCACCAGATATGTGTTAAGGGTGGAACCTCCAGACTGAACCATGTAGCCCTTTCTTTAGGGGCTAAAGACAGATCTGTCTGAACTCTAGACTGTGTGACCCATGGACCACAAACTGAGTGGCGTGTTTGGTGAGGAAGGTGGAAATGAGTGCTAAGGGTGGGGAGCTGAGCTAAAAGACTTTGACCAAAGACCTCATGGAGTGGGTGCCTTACTTAGTAGTTATATATATATATATATAATTAGTTGATTTATTGTTGCTGTGCTTCCCAGAGTGGATTCTGTGTCCATGCCCCAGGGGTTTGAGCATTGGCTTCCTAAACCCAGCATTGTGAGCTTAATTCTTGAGGGGGCCATTTAGGGATCTGGGGCAAAAATCTGCCTGGGGATTGGTCCTGCTTTGAGCAGGGGGTTGGACTAGATGATCTCCTGAGGTCCCTTTCAACCCTGATATTCTATGATTTATACAGTTCTCTTTGTTTCATACCTGATCACTGCATGTGGGTGAGATAGGGATGTCTGTTAAGGTCACCTAGGGAAGGTATTTAGTTTTTTTTTCTTCATGTTTCTGAGTGGAGGCTCAAAGTGTTTGTTAAGAGGAACCCTAGATATTTGAATCTGGCCCTCTTAGCTGCCCACCACACCTGGCAGAAGACTTGGTCAGATCTCAGGACCTTGGCTGGGTGGTGGAATTGTGACCCCAAGAGAAAGTGTGGGAGCTGGGTAGACTGGGCCACGCACTAAGTAAATGATCAATAAGTTGTTTGAGATATGTAAACCCATATTAACTCTGGATGGGGTGCTGCCTCTTGCTGGTTGTTGGATTGTATATATTGGTTAATAAGCTAAAGAAGCAGCTATATGAGCAAAGAGGGTGGACTAGGCTTAAGTAGCAGAGGCTCCTGCTTTTTTAGATCCAGAGGTTGTGGGTTTGATCCCACACGTGGCTAGAGGATTGTCACACCCACATTGGTTCCATTATCTATATGACTTCCTTGCAGTCACCAGGGAACAGGAGGGGCATCCAAAGTCCAGGGTGCAGGGAGCTTGCCTGAGCCAGAGCCTTTAGCCGGGCTTATCAGCATTGGCACAGGTTTCATGGGAGGGCAGGTCCCACAGAGTCTCACCTTGGTGCTGAATGCCACCCAGCCCCCAAATGCCCCACAGGGTAAACCCAGCCCCCCTCCCCCGCCAGCTCTGCCAGTGCCCCTGTGCCCTTCCTCACAGCCCCCTGCTATCCCAGCCCTGAGCTATCCCCCACAGCTCTGCCCATGCCCCCAGTCCCGACTCAGTCTCCCCTGCTATCCCAATCCCCTAGGTTCTGTATTTTTTTCTCTTCCATTGAGGCCTAGTCTACACTAGAAAGGATTTGCTGGTATAGCTATACTGGTATAACTATACTGGTCAATCCTTGTAGTGGAGACCCAACTTTAGGGCTGCCAGGCATCTGTTTTTTGATCAGAACGCCTGGTTGAAAAGGGACCCTGGCGGCTCCAGTTGGCACTGCTGACTGGGCCCTTAAAAGTCTGGTCGGTGGCACAGAGGAGGCCCAGGGCTAAGGCAGGCTCCGTGCCTGCCCTAGCTCTGCACGGCCCCCGGAAGCGGCTGCTGGGTTCCTACGGCCCCTAGGCGCATGGGTGGTCAGGGAGGCTCTGCGTGCTGTCCCTGCCCTGAGTGCTGGCTCCGTGGTTCCCATTGGCTGGGAACCTGCAGATGCGAGGGGAGCGTGTGGAGCCTCACTGGCCGCCCATGTGCCTAGGGGGCACAGTGAACTGGCGGCCGCTTCCTGGGAGCCGCAGTAAGTGCCACTGGGACCCCGCACCTCATCCTATGCCCCAACCCCCTGCTCCAACCCTGAGTCCCCTCCTGCACCCAAACTGCCTCCCAGAGCCTGCATTCCGCACCCCCCCCTACACCCCAACTCCCTGCCTCAGCCCTGAGCCCCCTTCTGTACCCCAAGCCCCTCATCCCTGGGCCCACCCCTGATCCCACACCCCCAGCTGGAGTCCTCACGCCCCACCCCATGCCCCAACCCCCTGCCCCAGCCAGCCCGGAGCTCTCTCCCACACCCCAAACTCCTCATCTCTGGCCTTTCCCCAGAACCCGCACCCCCAGCCGGAGCCCTCACTCACCCGCAGCCCAGTACCCTGCCCAGTGAAAGTGAGTGAGGGTGGGGGAGAGTGAGCAACGGAGGGAGGGGGATGGAGCGAGCGGCGGGTGGGGCCTCAAGAAGGGGCGGGGGCGGGTCAGGGGTGTTCTGGTTTTGTGCGATTAGAAAGTTGTCAATGAAGCCAACTTCAAAACAGTGCTTTTGCTGGTATAGCTCTGACCAACTCCCTGAATGCAATAAGTTATAGCAGCAAAAGCCTTTTTTGGCTTCTATGACTGCATCTGCACTAGGAGGGTTTGCCCATGCAGCTATACTGGCAAACCCTTTGTACTATAGACTAGGCCTCAGAGGAAGGGAGAAAAATCCCAAGCCTAGGATTTTTTTACACTGGGACTTTCGCTGCTATAAGTGTACTCAGTGCTTTTTTTGCCTGTCTTCACGAAAAAGGTCAGCTCCCAGACTATGGCACTGGGCAGCACAGTATGGGGGGGAGATGACCAGCCCTCTGTGGAGAAAGAAGTGGTTCAGGACTATTTAGAAAAGCTGGACAAGCACAAGGCTATGGGGCCGGATATGCTGCATCCGAGGGTGCTAAAGGAGTTGGTGGATGTGATTGCAGAGCCATTTGCCATTATCTTTGAAAACTCATGGCGATTGGGTGAGGTCCCAGATGACTGGAAAAAGGCTAATGTAGTGGATAGAAAGCTGGCTAGATCATCAGGCTCAACGGGTAGTTCATAGGCAGCGAGTTACCTGGGCCCGTGGTGCCCGTGCTCCACCAATATTCAGGAATGTGGGCCTGGCTTCACCAATGTTTGGGCTTATATTTGCAGAGCCGTCCATAGAGATGTGAAAGCTCTGCTTGGACCCGTTCTGGGCACCACCAAAAATTATACAAACCTGGCGCCCATGGTAGTGATCAATGGCTCCATGTCTAGTTGGCAGCTGGTATCAAGCGGAGTGCCCCAGGGGTCGGTCCTGGATCCAGTTTTGTTCAATATCTTCATTAATGATCTGGAGCATGGCATGGATTGCACCCTCAGCAAGTTTACAGATAACACTAAACTGGGAGGAGTGGTAGATACGTTGGAGGGTAGGGATAGGATACGTAGGGAACCAGACAAATGAGAGGATTGTGCCAAAAGAAATCTGATGAGGTTCAATAAGGAAAGTGCAGAGTCCTGCACTTAGGACGGAAAAATCCCATGCACTGCTACAGACTAGGGATCAGGTGGCTAGGCAGTAGTTCTACAGAAAAGGACCTAGGGGTTACAGTGGACAAGAAGCTGGATATGAGTCAACAGTGCGCCCTTGTTGCCAAGAAGGCTAACGGCATTTTGGGCTGTATAAGTGGGGCATTGCCAGCAGATCGAGGGATGTAATCATTCCCCTCTATTTGACATTGGTGAGGCCTCATCTGGAGTACTGTGTCCAGTTTTGGGCCCCACACTACAGGAAGGATGTGGAAAAATTGGAAAGAGCCCAGCGGAGGGCAACAAAAATGATTAGGGGGCTGGAGCACATGACTTATGAGGAGAGGCTGAGGGAAGTGGGATTGTTTAGTCTGCAGAAGAGAAGAATGAGGGGGGATTTGATAGCTGCTTTCAACTACCTGAAAGGGGGTTCCAAAGAGGATGGAACTAGACTGTTCTCAGTGGTAGTAGATGACAGAACAAGGAGTAATGGTCTCAAGTTGCAATGTGGGCGGTTTAGGTTGGCTATTAGGAAAAACTTTTTTACTAGGAACGTGGTGAAGCACTGGAATGGGTTACCTAGGGAGGTGGTGGAATCTCCTTCCTTAGAGGTTTTTAAGGTCAGGCCTGACAAAGCCCTGGCTGGGATGATTTAGTTGGGGATTGGTCCTGCTTTGAGCAGTGGGTTGGACTAGATGACCTCCTGAGGTCCCTTCCAACCCTGATATTTTATGATTCTGTGATATTCTATGAATGTGTCACAGAAATCACATCCCCTGTAGAGGCAAAAGTTTCTAGTTTTAAAAATATTCTTCCGAAGGGACATAAATCAAACCGAGAAAAAGCCACATGAGGAGTTATATTGGTGTAGTAATGCTGGTAAGTGCCCTGTGTAGACAATCCCTTAGGTGCTGGCTGCTGTTGAAGAAAAGAGACAGACAGGCCTGGTCTACACTACGAGTTTATTTCGAATTTAGCAGCGTTAAACCGAATTAACCCTGCACCCGTCCACACAACGAAGCCCTTTATTTCGATATAAAGGGCTCTTAATATCGATATCTGTACTTCTCCCCGACGAGGGGAGTAGCGCTGAAATTGGTATTGCCATTTCATATTAGGTTTAATGTGGCTGCAATTCGATGGTATTGGCCTCCAGGACCTATCCCACAGTGCACCATTGTGACCGCTCTGGACAGCAATCTGAACTCGGATGCACTGGCCAGGTAGACAGGAAATGCCCCACGAACTTTTGAATTTCATTTCCTGTTTGCCCAGCGTGGAGAGCTGATCAGCACAGGTAACCATAACCATGCAGTCTGAGAATTGAAAAAGAGCACCAGCATGGACTGTATGGGAGGTACTGGATCTGATCGCTATATGGGGAGAGGATTCCGTGCTAGCTGAACTACGTTCCAAAAGTTGAAATGCCAAAACATTTGAAAAAGTTAACAAGGGCATGATGGAGAGAGGCCACAATAGGGACTCACTACAGTGCCGCGTGAAAGTTAAGGAGCTCAGACAAGCCTACCAGAAAACCAAAGAAGCAAATGGAAGGTCCAGGGCAGGGCCGCAGACATGCCGCTTCTATGCTGAGCTGCATGCAATTCTAGGGGGGGCCGCCACCACTACCCCACCACTGACTATGGATTCCGAGGAGGGGTGTACTCTCCAGCCATGTGTAAGCCGGGCGGCCTTGGTTCCCGCCGCCGGCGGTGGGGAAGGGGTCCGTGGCACGCCCCTCGGACAGGGGGGCGCCGGCAGGAGTCTCTAGCGTACCCCTCCAACAAGGGAACGCTGACAATAGTTCGCAGCGCGCCCCTCAGGCAGGGGAGCGCCGGCAGGAGTCTCTAGCGTGCTCCTCTAGCAGGGGAACGCTGGCAGTAGTTCGCAGCACGCCCCTCAGGCACGGGAGCGCCGGCAGGAGTCTATAGCGTACCCCTCTAGCAGGGGAACACTGACAGTAGTTCGCAGCGCGCCCCTCAGGCAGGGGAGCGCCGGCAGGAGTCTCTAGCGTACCCCTCTAGCAGGGGAACGCTGACAGTAGTTCGCAGCGCGCCCCTCAGGCAGGGGAGCGCCGGCAGGAGTCTTTAGCGTACCCCCTCTAGCAGGGGAACGCTGGCAATAGTTCGGGTACACGCACCTCGGGTTCGGTCGGGTAGACCGCGGCGGGCAGCTCCAGCTCCTCCAGAGGTTCCGGTTCCTCCGGCCGCTCGCAGCAGTCCGCGCCGGGCAGTCCCACAGAGTCCCATCCGTTCTCGCGTCCGGGCTTCCCTGGGTCCCGCGGCTCACCGGGGTCGGCAGCCAGGTCCGGAGGGAGCAGCGCGGCGTCGGCGTCCGCGCCCCTCTGTTGCGCCGCCTCCACGGAGCAAAGGGCCCCGCCCTTTGTACGCCCCGCTCCGCCCCTCCTGCAGCTGGGGACGGAGCGAACTCGCTCTGGCCCGCCCCCTCCGGTGGGGAAAGCGGCGGTTTCCGCTCTGGCTCGGCGGGGAGCCACCCTGTCTCCCCACACCATGCCTGAGGATTCTGTGGACGGGGAAGAGGAGGCGGAGGAGGAGGACGAGCTTGCGGAGAGCACACAGCACTCCATTCTCCCCAACAGCCAGAAGTTTTTTCTCAGCCTGACTGAAGTACCCTCCCAAGGCAGTATCCCAGACCATGAAGCCATGGAAGGGACATCTGGTGAGTGTACCTTTGTAAATATAAAAGATGGTTTAAAAGCAAGCATTTTTTAATGATTAATTTGCCCCCGAGGACTTGGGATGCATTCGCAGCCAGTACAGCTACTGGAAAAGTCTGTTAACGTATCTGGGGAGGGAGCGGAAATCCTCCAGGGACGTCTCCATGAAGCTCTCCTGGAGGTACTCCAAAAGCCTTTGCAGAAGGTTTCTGGGCAGTGCAGCCTTATTCCGTCCTCCATGGTAGGACACTTGGCCACGCCACGCATGTAGCAAGTAATCTGGTATCATTGCATGACAAAGCCTGGCAGTGCATGGTCCCGGTGTTTGCTGGCATTCAAGCAACATCCATTCTTTAACTCGCAGTGTTATCCTCAGGAGAGTGATATCGTTCATGGTAACCTGGTTGAAATACGGGAATTTAATTAAGGGGACAGAGGTGGCCGTTCCTACTGGGCTGCTTGCCTGTGGCTGAAAAGAAATCCTTCCCTGCAGTTAGCCAAGCCGGGGGGGAGGCATTAGCACTGAGCTTTTCGCATTTGGCTAGCAGGGATCTTCCCTGATACCAGCCACATGGTGGCGGGAGGCGTAAAGCGATCATCCCAGATAATTGGATTGGGGGGAGAGGTAGTTTGGTTTCTGCTGCTGCACGTTAACAGGAAAACCGCAGCACTCAACTTTGCTTGGTATGTGGGAAAGGAGGGTGCTGGATATATGAAGGCTGCAGAAGCCTAAAGGCAATGGCTTACCATGGCCGCATGCAAGCCGAATTCTGTTGCCTGGACCTGCGTCTGTGATCTCTAACACCAAAGCCACAGACACTCAATATTAAGATGCAAAATGCGACCTTGTACTGAAATCACATGTGCTATGTAATGTGAATAGTGTTGTTCACCATGAAAGAGTATAACCATTGTTCTGTAAAATGTATCTTTTTAAATACTTCTCTCCCTTTTTCCCTCCTGCAGCTGCAATTTTTTCAAGCCTCCCTCCTCCATCCCGAAAGCTATCTCAGATAAGGCGGCAAAAAAACAGGATGCAAGACGAGATGTTCTTGGAAATCATGGAATCGACCCGCAATGAAAGAGCTCATCTGAATGAGTGGAAAGTCACCCTATCCCAGTACAGGAAAGCTGCCAGTGAACGTGAGGCCATGAGGGAGGAACATGAGGAGAGGAGAGACGCTCGAGATGAGAGGTGGTGGGATGCAATGCTGGGGCTGCTGCGTGATCAAACTGACATGGTCCGGCATCTGGTGGAGCTTGAGGAACGGCAGCAGGATCACAGAGTGCCGCTACAGCCCCTGTATAACCACCTTCCCCCCTCACCATGTTCCATAGCTTCCTCACCCAGATGTGTAAGAACGCGGTGGGAGGGGGCAGGTTCCGTGCACCCGCCCACTCCACCCCAGTGGACAGCCCAAGCAAAAGGCTGTTGTTACTTTGAACTTTTTTAGTGGCCTTTTCCTTCCCTCCTATCCTCCTCCCAAACCCAACCCAGGCTACCTTATCAGTTCTCTCCCTCTTTTTATAATCAATTAATAAAGAATCCATGATTTTTAAACGATAGTGACTTTATTTCCTTAGAAAGCAAGCTGTGATTGAAGGGAGAGGGTGGGTTGCTTACAGGGAATGAGTCAATCAAGGGGGCGAGTTTTCCTCAAGGAGAAACAAACAGAACTTTCACACTGTAGCCTGGCCAGTCATGAAACTGGTTTTCAAAGCTTCTCTGATGCGCAGCGCTTCCTGGTGTGCTCTTCTAATCACCTTGG
The DNA here is from genome assembly GCF_020497125.1 of Mauremys mutica. Taxonomy (NCBI): domain Eukaryota; kingdom Metazoa; phylum Chordata; order Testudines; family Geoemydidae; genus Mauremys; species Mauremys mutica. The sequence goes on from NC_059075.1 coordinate 122,828,414, forward strand.
TGTCTGGCTGCGCATAATCAGCGGCCAGGCGATTTGCCTCAGCCTCCCACCCCGCCATAAAGGTCTCCCCCTTACTTTCACGGAGATTGTGGAGCACACAGCAAGCAGCAATAACAATGGGGACATTGGTTTGGCTGAGGTCTGAGCGACTCAGTAACGTGCGCCAGTGTCCCTTTAAACGTCCAAATGCACAGTCTATCACCATTCTGCACTTGCTCAGCCTGTAGTTGAACAGCTCCTGACTACTGTCCAGGCTGCCTGTGTATGGCTTCATGAGCCGTGGCATTAAGGGGTAGGCTGGGTCCCCAAGGACAACTATAGGCATTTCAACATCCCCAACTGTTATTTTCTGGTCTGGGAAGTAAATCCCTTGCTGCAGCCTTTTAAACAGATTAGTGTTCCTGAAGATGTGAGCGTCATGAACCCTTCCCGGCCATCCCACGTTGATGTTGGTGAAACGTCCCTTGTGATCCAGGCACGCAGGAGTGAAATTAGGAAGGCCAAATCACACTTGGAATTGCAGCTAGCCGGAGATGTTAGGAGTAACAAGAAGGGTTTCTTCAGGTATGTTAGCAACAAGAAGAAAGTCAAGGAAAGTGTGGGCCCTTTGCTGAATGAGGGAGGGAACCTAGTGACAGAGGATGTGGAGAAAGCTAGTGTACTCAATGCTTTTTTTGCCTCTGTCTTCACAGACAAGGTCAGCTCCCAGACAGCTGCACTCTGCAGCACAGTATGGGGAGGAGGTGACCAGCTCTCTGTGGGGAAAGAAGTAGTTCGGGACTATTTAGAAAAGCTGGATGAGCACAAGTCCATGGGGCCAGATGCACTGCATCCGAGGGTGCTAAAGGAGTTGGCTGATGAGATTGCAGAGCCATTGGCCATTATCTCTGAAAAATCATGGCGATCGGGGGAGGTCCCGGATGACTGGAAAAAGGCTAATGTAGTGCCCATCTTTAAAAAAGGGAAGAAGGAAGATCCAGGGAACTACAGGCCAGTCAGTCTCACCTCAGTCCCTGGAAAAATCATGGAACAGGTCCTCAAGGAATCAATTCTGAACCACTTAAAGGAGGGGAAAGTGATCAGGAACAGTCAGCATGGATTCACCAAGGGCAAATCATGCCTGACTAACCTAATTACCTTCTATGATGAGATAACCGGCTCTGTGGATGAGGGGAAAGCAGTGGATGTGCTATTTCTGGACTTTAGCAAAGCTTTTGCTACAGTCTCTCACAGTATTCTTGCCAGAAAGTTAAAGAAGTATGGGCTGGATGGATGGTAAGGTGGATAGAAAACTGGCTAGATGGTCGGGCTCAACGGGTAGTGATCAATGGTTCCATGTCTAGTTGGCAGCCGGTATCAAGTGGAGTGCCCCAAGGGTCGGTGCTGGGGCCGGTTTTATTCAATATCTTCATTAACGATCTGGAGGATGGTGTGGACTGCACCCTTAGCAAGTTTGCAGATGACACTAAACTGGGAGGAGTGGTTGATACGCTGGAGGGTAGGAATAGGATACAGAGGGACCTAGACAAATTAGAGGATTGGGCCAAAAGAAATATGATGAGGTTCAATAAGGACAAGTGCAGAGTCCTGCACTTAGGACGGAAGAATCCCATGCACTGCTACAGACTAGGGACCGAATGGCTGGGCAGCAGTTCTGCAGAAAAGGACCTAGGGGTTATGGTGGACAAAAAGCTGAATATGAGTCAACAGTGTGCCCTTGTTGCCAAGAAGGCTAATGGCATTTTGGGTTGTATAAGTAGGGGCATTTCCAGCAGATCGAGGGATGTGATCATTCCCCTCTACTCAGCACCGGTGAGGCCTCATTTGGAGTAGTGTGTCCAGTTTTGGGCCCCACACTACAAGAAGGATGTGGATAAATTGGAGAGAGTCCAGCGGAGGGCAACAAAAATGATTAGGGGGCTGGAGCACATGACTTATGAGGAGAAGCTGAGGGAACTGGGATTGTTTAGTCTGCAGAGAGAAGAATGAGGGGGGATTTGATAGCTGCTTTCAACTACCTGAAAGGGGGTTCCAAAGAGGATGGATCTAGACTGTTCTCAGTGGTAGAAGATGACAGAACAAGGAGTAATGGTCTCAAGTTGCAGAGGGGGAGGTTTAGGTTGGACATTAGGAAAAACATTTTCACTAGTAGGGTGGTGAAGAACTGGAATGGGTTACCTAGGGAGGTGGTGGAATCTCCTTTCTTAGAGGTTTTTACGGTCAGGCTTGACAAAGTCCTGGCTGGGATGATTTAGTTGGGTTTGGTCCGGCTTTGAGCAGGGGGTTGGACTAGATGACCTCCTGAGGTCCCTTCCAACCCTGAGATTCTATGATTCTATGATCCACCAGTGCTTGCAGCACCATTGAAAAGTACCCCTTGCGGTTTATGTAGTGGGTGCCCTGGTGCTCCGGTGCCAAGATAGGGATATGGGTTCCATCTATCGCCCCACCACAGTTAGGGAATCCCATTGCAGCAAAGCCATCCACTATGACCAGCACATTTCCCAGAGTCACTACCTTTGGTAGCAGCAGCTCAGTGATTGCTTTGGCTACTTGCATCACAGCAGCCCCCACAGTAGATTTTCCCACTCCAAATTGATTCCCGACTGACCGGTAGCTGTCTGGCATTGCAAGCTTCCACAGGGCTATCGCCACTCACTTGTGAACTGTGAGGGCTGCTCTCATCTTGGTATTCTGGTGTTTCAGAGCAGGGGAAAGCAAGTCACAAAGTTCCATGAAAGTGCCCTTACGCATGTGAAAGTTTTGCAGCCACTGGGAATTGTCCCACACCTGCAACACTATGCGGTCCCACCAGTCTGTGCTTGTTTCCCGTGCCCAAAATCGGCGTTCCATGGCTAGAACCTGCCTCATTAACAGCATGATCTCCAAAGCGCCGGGGCCCACAGTTTGAGAGAATTCTGTGTCAACGTCCATGTCCTCATCACTTTTGTCACCGCGCTGCCGTAGCTGCCACCTCCTCGCCTGGTTTTGCAGGTTCTGGTTCAGCATAAACTGCACGATAATGCGCGAGGTGTTTACAATGTTCATGATTGCTGTCTTGAGCTGAGTGGGCTCCATGCTTGCCGTGGTATGGCGTCTGCACAGTTCACCCAGGAAAAAAGGCGCGAAACGGTTGTCTGCCATTGCTTTCACAGAGGGATGGGGAGGATGTACCCAGAATCACCAGCGACAATGTTTTTTGCCCCATCAGGCACTGGGATCTCAACCCAGAATTCCAATGGGCGAGGGAGACTGCGGAAACTATGGGATTGCTATGGGATAGCTACCCACAGTGCAATGCTCCGGAAATCGACGCTAGCCTCGGTACATGGACGCACACCACCGAATTAATGTGCTTAGTGTGACTTTATACAATCTGTTTCCAAAAATCGGTTTCTGTAAAATTGGAATAATCCCATAGTGTAGACATACTCTGAGCCAGGGCCTTCGGGGCTGTGTGCACCTATGGAGCAGGTGGTTCCTGAAGATGTGCTGCCACCCTATGACCATTTCTTGTTACACAGTTTCTCATTTCTGCTCTGTTATTGTGTCACACTTGTTTGGAAAGCCAGCATAGAACTCCAGACACCCAATGGGCTAGCGAAGAAGGGTGTTGGTGCATGAAGCTACCCCATGCTCATACTCCCCCTCAGTGCTGGGGATTTAATTCTTCCCACCAAACTCTGATGCATGTGTCCATTCTCTGCAAGGGAGTAAGAGCAAATCACAGAGGAATCTGGGGACCCTGAAAGTCCCTGGCAAAAACACTTGGGAATGGGGAGCGCCCAAGCCCTGCTATTTCTGTGTTCTGGTGGCAGAGGGAGACTTTAAAATACCAGCTCACAGAATCCCATTTACTGGCCCCCAACAGTAGGAGCTGCTCAGAGCAGCAAACAATGCAGTGTTTGTCATCAGGAAACAAGACCCCTGCGCCAGCCATGCTAACAAACATGGGTTCAAAGTGCAAATAAGCACATGCTTGCTGGCTTGGTGTGTGGCTACGTGAAGAGGTGCCTACCCCACACAAGGCCTGAGGAGAAAGGAAGGGCCAATTAATCCTTTGACAGGGGCGGCACCTGGAGGAGAGTCAGGCCTAAGGGGCAGGCTGAGTTGTTATTAAACTAGGAAGTAGCGTGTAAGAAGGGGGCTGCAGTATCATAGGCACCGACTCCGGGGGTGCTCTGGGGCTGGAGCACCCACGGGGAAAAATTGGTGGGTGCTCTGCATCCACTGGCAGCCAAGCTCTCTACAGAAGGGCAAAGCACAAACGTATGACACCCCATCAGTGAGTGCTTCAGACCCTTTATGCATGTTCCAAGGGGACATACAACTATCAGGGGTGGCTCCAGGCCCCAGCACACCAAGTGCGTGCTTGGGGCAGCATGCCGCGGGGGGCGCTCTGCCGGTCGCTGGGAGGGTGGCAGGCAGGCAGCCTTCGGCGGCTTGCCTGTGGAGGGTCCGCTGGTCCCGCGGCTCCACCGAAGCGGGAGGTCCACCAAAGCCGCAGGACCGGCGACAGGCAGAGCGCCCCCCGCCCGGCATGCCGCAGTGCTTGGGACAGTGAAATGTCTAGAGCCGCCCCTGACAACTATTAAAATATTTGTGTGGTGTAGTGCAAAACAAATGAAAAGGAGAACTGGTCATGGTGTCCCTCCAGCCAAGAACTTTTTTCTTGGGCAAACCAATTAAGAATAGCAGGCTTACCACTGCTCTGCAGGTGGCTTCTATAAGTCTGCTGGTCAGATATGGGGAAAACAATACATAACTAACAGCAATAAGCATGGCTGAGAAAGCAAGGGATCTGCAGGGAAATGCTGTGGAGTGTTACTTCCATTCCTATAGCATGTGGACAGGAATCAAGGCTCAGTCCGCATAGCTGGGACAGTGGTTTTCAGATGCTGTTAATTAGTGTTAAAAGCTGGATGGTGTCATAAACAGATAGTTAAGGGTTAATGTCTCTTTTACCTGTAAAGGGTTAAGAAGCTCAGTAAACCTGGCTGACACCTGACCAGAGGACCAATGAAGGGACAAGATACTTTCAAATCTTGGTGGAGGGAAGTTTTTGTTTTGTGTTCTTTGTTTGGGGTTTGTTCGCTCTCGGGACATGAGAGGGACCAGACGTCCATCCAGGCTCTCCAAATCTTTCTGAATCACTCTCATGTTTCAAATTTGTAAGTACCTAGTCAGGAAGGCATGTTAGTCTTCTGTTTGTTTTCTCAACCTGTAAATGTTTCTTTTGCTGGAAGGATTTTTACCTCTGTTTGCTGTAACTTTGAACCTGAGACTAGAGGGGATTTCTCTGGCTATATAAATTTAAATACCCTGTAAGCATTTTTCATCCTGATTTTACAGAGATAATTTTTACCTTTTCTTTTTCTTTAATTAAAAGCTTTCTTTTTAAAAACCTGATTGATTTTCTTTGTTTTAAGATCCAAGAAGTTTTGGATCTGTGTAAAGCCTCTCAAGGCAACCCAGGGAGGGGAAAGTCTGGGGGGAAAAGGAGGGGGGAATGGTTAATTTCTCCTTGTGTTAAGACCCAAGGGGTTTGGGTCTTGGGTTCCCCAGGGAAGGTTTGGGGGGAATGGAAAGTGTACCAAAACACTATATTTTTGGTTGGTGGCAGCGCTATCAGATCTAAGCTAGGAATTAAGCTTAGAAGGGTACATACAGGTCCCCACCTTTTGGACGCTAAAGTTCAGAGTCGGGGAGGGAACCTTGACAGATGGACAGAAAGGAAGAGAGCAAAGTAGCAGGATCTGCTTGATGTGATTTTCAGGAAAAAGACAGGAGACTGAATATGAAAATGTAATTTGACACATGGCTCTGTAATGCCTGAGGTGCTTGCATTTGCATTTGTTTCCTTTTCCCTTTTTCTCTTAGTATGAATATAAGTAAATGTTTCGAATGCAAATTTACAGCATTCAGAGTGCAGCCAGGGCAAATCAATAGGAGTTAGGGGTGTAACTTACCTAGATGCCTTTGTAAACTGCGCTAGGTGGCTATCTGCATATTTCAGTGCCTAAACTTGTTTGTTCATCTGACTCTAGGACATTATTTCTTTTCTTTTGACCATTTTTTCCAGATCCACAGATGTTCACTCATTACATTTCCAAGGAGAGTTTGCAGGCAGCAAGGAGACATTTGCAAACAGCCTTTATAGAAGACAGAGAGACACACACACACACACATATCATTAGCAAATACGGATAATTTGCCTCAAATTGGGCACACTGAAAATCCAAAGACAAAGTAGTTGCCAGGGGCTCTTTTTATATTATATGGAAACAAAGTATTATTGGCCCGATCCTGTTCCCACTGAATACAAAGGAAATTTTGCCCCAATTTCAATGGGAGTGGGACTAATCATCGTGTGACTATTAGAATCCTGTACAATTAGACAGAACACTGGGGAACACGATCTCTAATTTCTATGGTTCTCTGATCTAGAGCAGTGGTTTTAAAACTTTTTTTCTGGCAACCCAATTGAAGAAAATTGTTGATGTCCACGACCCAACGGAGCTGGGGATGAAGGGTTTGGAGTGTGGGAGGGACTCAGTGATGGGGCAGAGGATTGGGGTGCAGGAGGGGGTCAGGGCTCTGGGTGCAGGCTCTGGGGTGGTGCCAGGGCTGAAGGGTGTGGATGCAGGAGGGGCCTCCAGATTTGGGGGGGGATCAGGGCTGGGGCAGAGGGTTGGGGTGTGGGAGGAGGTCAGGGATCTGTGCTGGGGCCAGGGATGAGGGGTTTGGAGTGCAGGAAGGGGCTCCAGGTTTGGGGGGGCTCAGGGTGGGGGGAGGGATTGGGGCACAGAGTTAGGACGTAGGTTTACCTTGGGCAGCTCCTGGTCAGCGGCGCAGTGGGGGTGCTAAGGCAGACTTCCTGCCTGTCCTGGCACCGCGGACTGCGCTGTGTCCCAGGTTCGGCTCCTAGGTGGAGGCGCGCAAGCAGCTCCATGCTACTCTCACTCAAAGGCACCTCCCCCCAGCTCCCATTGGCCAGTTCCCAGCCAATGGGAGTGAGGAGCCGGTGCTTCGGGCCGAACAGGTAGGGACTAGCCTACCTTAGCTGGGCAGCACCGCCAATGGGACTTTTAAGGGTCCGGTAGGTGTTGCTGACCAGAGCCGCTGTGACCCAGTGCCTTACATTCCGCAATCCATTACTGGGTTGCAAGCCACAGTTTGAAAACCACTGATCTAGGGTAATCTCCATCTCCACAATAGGGTCTACCAGGTTGGATGGTGTAGGGATCTGTGATGAAGTGGGGGATTTTCTTAGAGTTTTGCATGAATACTCTGTGGGTCTAAGTTTTCCCTGTGTGTTGTGTGTTTAACACAGTGGCGGGAGAGGGCTTGTTGCAGAGGCCCAGGTGTGACTTCGCCTAGCAGTCGTGACCCTAGACAACTGCCTGGAGATGGAATACCCTAGCGACCGGTGACCTGGTGACAAGGAGGCTCACCCCAGCTTGGCCATCAGCTGGTTCTGGCCAGTGGGAGGACAATGGGTGAAGGAGAGAGGACCCAGGTGACCTGACCAGCCTGTTTCAGCCAGTGGGGGAACAAAGGACGGATGAGAGGAGGCCCAGGTGGCCTGTTTACCTGGGACCAAAGACAAAGGATGGAGGAGAGGCTGTTGGGGGAGATGATATAGGATGCTGGGCTGGAAGGATGGGGCTTCTGGACTGGGGAGAGAGGGCAGCCAGAGCTCACCTGGGTGCAGGGGAGACTTAGATGTATTGTGCTGAGGGTTGCGAGGACTGAGGGCCCTGAGAGTCTCCTATGTTGTCAGACACTCAATAAACCCTTCTGTTTTGTGCTGTCTGAGGCTATGTCTACACTTACAGAGTTTTTTCATTGTCAGTTTCAACAGTGATAGAGAACCAGTGAAAGAAAAGCTCTGGTCTGTGTACTCACTTCATGGAATCATAAAATATCAGGGTTGGAAGGGACCTTCAGGAGGTCATCTAGTCCAATCCCCTGCTCAAAGCAGGACCAATTCCCAACTAAATCATCCCAGTCAGGGCTTTGTCAAGCCTGACCTTAAAAACCTCTAAGGAAGGAGATTCCACCACCTCCCTAGGTAACCCATTCCAGTGCTTCACCACCCTACTAGTGAAAAAGGTTTTACTAATATCCAACCTAAACCTCCCCCACTGCAACTTGAGACCATTACTCCTTGTTCTCCCATCTACTACCACTGAGAACAGTCTAGATCCATCCTCTTTGGAACCCCCTTTCAGGTAGTTGAAAGCAGCTATCAAATCCCCCCTCATTCTTCTCTTCTGCAGACTAAACAATCCCACTTCCCTCAGCTTCTCCTCATAAGTCATGTGCTCCAGCCCCCTAGTCATTTTTGTTGCCCTCCGCTGGGCTCTTTCCAATTTTTCCGCATCCATCTTGTAATGTGGGGCCCAAAACTGGACACAGTACTCCAAATGAGGCCTCACCAATGTCGAATAGAGGGGAATGATCACGTCCCTCGATCTGCTGGCAATGCCTCTACTTATACAGCCCAAAATGCCGTTAGCCTTCTTGGCAACAAGGGCACACTGTTGACTCATATCCAACTTCTTGTCCACTGTAACCCCTAGGTCCTTTTCTGCAGAACTGCTTCCTAGCCATTTGGTCCCTAGTCTGTAACAGTGAATGGGATTCTTCCATCCTAAGTGCAGGACTCTGCACTTGTCTTTGTTGAACCTCATCAGATTTCTTTTGGCCCAATCCTCTAATTTGTCTAGGTCCATCTGTATCCTATCCCTACCCTCCAGCATATCTACCACTCCTCCTAGTTTAGTGTCATCTGCAAACTTGCTGAGAGTGCAGTCCACGCCATCCTCCAGATCATTAATGAAGATATTGAACAAAACCGGCCCCAGGACCGACCCCTGGGGCACTCCGCTTCATACTGGCTGTCAACTAGACATGGAGCCAATGGTCACTACCCGTTGAGCCCTATAATCTAGCCAGCTTTCTATCCACCTTATAGTCCATTCATCCAGCCCATACTTCTTTAACTTGCTGGCAAGAATACTGTGGGAGACCATATCAAAAATTTTGCTAAAGTCAAGGAACAACTCATCCACTGCTTTCCCCTCATCCACAGAGCCAGTTATCTCATCATAGAAAGCAGTTAGGTTAATCAGGCATGACTTGCCCTTGGTGAATCCATGCTGACTTTTCCTGATCACTTTCCTCTCCTTTAAGTGCTTCAAAATTGATTCCTTGAGGACCTGCTCCATGATTTATGTTCCATTCTATGCATCCAATGAAGTGGGCTGTAGCCCACGAAAGCTTATGCTCAATTAAATTTGTTAGTCTCTAAGGTGCCAAATGTACTCCTGTTCTTTTTGCATGATTTTTCCAGGGACTGAGGTGAGGCTGACTGGCCTGTAGTTCCCTGGATCCTCCTCCTTCCCTTTTTAAAAGATGGGCACTACATTAGCCTTTTTCCACTTACTTTCACAGGCATCAGAGAGTGTTTACATTTTCAGCACGTCCATCACCTATAAGAGCAGCGCACTGAAGGCAGCTATCCCACAGTGCAGCTTTCTCCATTTTTACAATAGGTCTTGTGGGAAGGGGGTGGGGTTATTGGGGGCATCCTGGATCCCTGCACAGCCTCCTCTCCCCAAACACTGATCAGCTCCAGTAGCTCAGCATTGCTCCAAGCAGGGTATTGTTTGTTCCCTGGAGCAGGCATTGTCACCTGGCCAGATAAGTGAGCACTTGCCAAGAAAACAGGAAGAGGAGTTTCAATGTTCCTGGGGCTTTACTGGGGGAGGGGGTGGATGTCTGTTTACCTGGCATCAGAGCATCAGAGCTGCTGGCCAGAGTGGTCACCTAGGCACTGTGGGATATCTTGCAGAGGCTAAAAGCTCTATAAACTGGAAGAAAGTGTCTTCACTTGCACATCATCGCAAAAGCATCACCGATAAGAACTGTATGCCTCTTGTGGAGGTGGTTTTCTTTTTGTGGTGAAACTTCTCAGTTTCACCACAAAAAGTCATTGGCAAGTATAGATGTTCCCACGGTTTTTGTGCAAAAAAGGGACTTTTTTCGCTTTAAATGGTAAGTGTAGACATGCCCTGAGAGTCCCTGCCGTCTAGAGATCAGGGTGGCGTTATTTCCTCTGGGTGTGGAGGCCCCAGGGGTCCAGAGTGAGTGGATTCCCTGAGGGGGCCCACAGCAAGAGACAGGTGTGCTGAAGGCTCAGAGAAGTATGGTTCCAGGAGGCGGAAGGGCCTATGCCTTAATCCTTGACAGAGAGTGGACCCCCGAGAAGGGCTGTCACACTGAAGGGGGTTCCTCCCAGGGACCATACAGAGCCGGGAGAGAGCACGAGTCGTGTGAATCCATGACAGGATCCAAGTGGCCATCTCCATTGTTTGCATTGGAGGACTGTCCTCCTTCTATGGGATTTTCTTTATTTTAAAAGACACTCTGGAGAGCATCCTGGAAGGATCACCTGAATCGCTGATTCCTGTAGCTTCCCAGTGAAGAAGTATATCCGGTAGAACCTCAGAGTTACGAACACCTTGGGAATGGAAGTTGTTTGTAACTCTGAAATGTTCATAACTCTGAACAAAACATTATGGTTGTTCTTTCAAAAGTTTACAGCTGAACATTGCCTTAATACAGCCTTTAAACTTTACTATGCAGAAGAAAAATGCTGCTTTTAACCATCTTAATTTAAATGAAACAAGCACTGATATTTTTTTAACGTTTTCAAATCTTTTTAAAAAACTTTCTCATTATTGTTTTTAGTTGTTTATGTTTAACACAGTACTATACTGTTTTGCTTTTTGTTTGGGTTTCTGCTGCTGCCTGATTTTGTACTTCTGGTTCCAAATGAGGTGTGTGGTTGACTGGTGAGTTTGTAACTCTGAGGGTCTACTGTAACCAGACTGATGCTGCTGTTTATAGAGGATGTCAGGAAAGTAATAAAAATGAGTGCCACCTAATAATCTAACTTCTGTCGGAAGGTCACAATACAGAGGGTGTTGATAAATTGTATAGTCAATTGTTTGACCACACTTTGGTTTGTTATGAAATATACTCAATAACAATAACTAGTGTCAGTCAGGTTTATTAATCTGGTACAGGAGAAAGCTTCTATAAGATATCAGTCTCTGAAGAGCAGTCCTGTGCAGCGATGTTACATTCACTTTATGCAGAAGGTGTGCTCCCACATTTCAGTTGGTATTATTTATCTGACTTGACAAGTTACACACTTCTTTACACATCACTAAAATCTAACCCATCAGTTTGTCACTGTTCCCTAACTTGCTGTTCTGTTCATAGACTCATAGACTTTAAGGTCAGAAGGGACCATTATGATCATCTAGTCTGACCTCCTGCACATCGCAGGCCACAGAATCTCACCCACCCACTCCTGTAACAAACCTCTAACCTATGTCTGAGTTACTGAAGTCCTCAAATTATGGTTTGAAGACCTCAAGGTGGAGAGAATCCTCCAGCAAGTGACCTGTGCCTCACACTGCAGAGGAAGGCGAAAAACTTCCAGGGTCTCTGCCAATCTGCCCTGGAGGAAAATTCCTTCCTCACCCCAGATATGGTGATCAGTTAAACCCTAAGCATGTGGGCAAGACTCACCAGCCAGCACCCAGGAAAGAATTCTCTGTAGTAACTCAGATCCCACCCCATCTAACGTCTCATCACAGACCACTGGGCATATTTACCTGCTAATAATCAAAGATCAATTCATTGCCAAAATTAGGCTATCCCATCATATCATCCCCTCCATAAACTTATCAAGCTTAGTCTAGAAGCCAGATTTGTCTTTTGCCTTCCTTCTCTCTGTTTTGGATACTGGCATTCCAGGTAGTGATCCAGGAAGGTACTTCCCTAGCTTGCACTAAGATGTAGAATGAACATGCCTTGCTTTTGACAACTTTCCTGTCTGCTTGTGACAAATGATTACTTCAGCAAATGCAAGATGTTATGGGATACTTAGCCTAAATTGGGCTATAGCATAAGTGAACTGGATTATGCTAACATAAGAATGGCCATACTGGGTCAGACCAAAGGTCCACCTAGCCCAGTATCCTGTCTTCCGACAGTGGCCAATGCCAGGTGCCCCAGAGGGAATGAACAGAACAGGTAAAATGATTATGAAATGTTTTGAACACTTCATTTTGTGCAAAATTCTGAGATTTCAAATCAGGACAAAACCAAATGTCAAACTCTTAGAATTTCCCACAAGATGGAAATGTTGTGGGATTTTTTTTGTTTTTGTTTTTGTGTGCACAGACTCTGTTATCCCTTCATGGAAACGAGGCCCTGCAGCTCAGCTGCCATACACCCTCCAGGACCAGTGCTGATCCCTCCAACCTTGTGGCCACTCTGGATTTACAGATCACCTCCCCAGGGACATGTGAGAGAGCAAACAAATAGACACCTGGGCTTTGCAAAGGGATTCCAAACCCAACTGCTCTTGACATTAGACATCACAAGAAAAATACCGATCTATACACAACAATAAAACACCTATTACCATTTGCCTGCCTTGGTTTCCTCACCACTCCAGAATGTTCTTCTGGATTTGGAACAGTGTCCTTTCAGATTCCACATCCCCTCTCATGGACCTCTCTTTTCATGCCTTCCCCTCTGGAACATGGAGTCTGCCCTCTCTCTCCCCAGTCAGCTTCCTTTGACTTCGGCTGGACCCGCTGTCAAAAAGCCTGTGCCTTTGTTTCTCTTTTTAACCCTGTACTGTGACACCTCTGTCCCTCTGTTTTTCTTTTTGGGGATTTTCCCCTTGCCCTCTGGTTGAATTGGTTTTCCAGCATGGGCATCCTCCTTTGCTCTTTAGCTTCTTCCAGAGTAAGTGATACATGTCAGGATCTTGTTAGCCCATGGTGGACATGATTGAGGCATTCAATAATATAAGCAATTGCATAAACTTAACCAGAATTCATATTCTGTATATAGACGGATTCCCTAAATAGCCACAAAAACACACTGAAAAATTGTTTCTTACACAGAAAGCTCTGCTCAGCTTTAATGGGAAAGTTGCTACGCTCCTTTAAGTGCAAGAAAAGAAATGGTCACACAGTGGCAGCAAAGCCTCAGGAATGTCTGCTTGATAGAAACACAGAACTTTGACATACTGGTTCAGAGCATTGTCCTAATTAGAACCAATTGGAAATTTTTGTTGAAATAGTTTTCTATCAGAAAATACTGTTGTGAGGAAACTAAAAGTTTTTGCAAAATTGTATCAATTTTAATGAAAATTCCAGGCAAAACAAATTTTCCCCAGAAGATACATTTTCCTTGTGGAAAAATGTCAAAATTTTGCTTTACAATTAAAATGTTATTTATAAATGTATTTTGTTTTTTATTTTTATTTTTACAATGTATCATGACATGGCAGTAGCAATAGTACATTGTGCAACATGTCCATATCATGTTAAGTCAGGTCATAATAGTCTCTTTTTTTAAACATGAAGGACAGCTCCTACTTACTACAGATTGAAACAACTTATCTTTCTTCCTAGGATAAAAAGGTCTCCTATTTGTGTTGTAATGGAACAGATGACATTTGGGCATAATTTCTATTTCTCAGGAATTTTGAAATGTCAGTATTTCCTGGGAAATAGAAATTAATAATAATTGGAGATATACCTATCTCCTAGAACTGGAAGGGACCTTGAAAGGTTATTGAGTCCAGCCCCCTGCCTTCCCTAGCAGGACCACATATTGATTTTTGTCCCAGATCCCTAAGTGGCCCCCTTCAAAGATTGAACTCACAACCCTGGGTTTAGTAGGCCAATATGCAAACCACTAAGCTAAATTTCAACCAGCTGTATTTACTGTTTACTGGAAGAGTAGAGGGCTGAAAATCAGGATTCAGGAGCACTGGCCAAACTGTGTGTCTGTGGGGAAGCCAGGGCTGGGAGAACTGGGCGGGGCTGTGGGTTGGGGTTAAGAGGTATAATCAGAATGGAGGCAGAACTGAGATTGAAGGGGGGCTGTGCATTGGGATTGAGGGGCATTGGCATAGTTGGTATGGATGGAACCCAGTGCTGGGGTAGGAGGGGGGTGCGGATCACAATTGAGGGACAAAAAGCACAGGAGTACTTGTGGCACCTTAGAGACTAACAAATTTATTTGAGCATGAGCTACAGCCCACTTCATTGGATGCATAGAATGGAACATATAATAAGGAGATATATATATACACATAGATAGAACATGAAAAGGTGGGACACTGGCAGAAGTGTGTGTGGTGGGGAGCCCATGTCTGCAATAGCAGAGGGTTGGGGTTGAGGGGCATCAGCAGAGCTGTGTTTAGAACCTATGTGTCAGGAACTTGTTACAAAAGGTTAAAAGTAAATAGAGAAAGTTCTGTGACATTGCACTCTTTATGATTTTATGAAAGTATGCTGATGACTGTGAATATAATGTAACTAAAATATGCTTCATGCAAAAGGTCTCTTGTAAGGTATCATTACAAAGCTTATAATCTACTGAGTGTGGTCATCCTATTTGTATAAATGTATCACTCTTGTATCTGAAACTAGAAATATGAAATATAACTCTGAGGTTCTACTGTAGTTATGCAAAGAGTGGGCCATTAATGGTGGTTTGGAATCTTGATGGCTCCCATTAACCAGGACAATTTTCTGTAGATGGCTCTGTTTTACTTGTAAGTCTTCCTGTAAACGTGTGTGCTGGCAAGTGGGTAATGAAGTCTTACAGTGACATGTGATCATGTCACCTGAACTGGAATCCATCTTTAACCTGGTGCTTTTCCACTGAGAAGGAGGGGGTGGGAACCCAGAGAGAGACAAAGGATTCCCGCCTTACGCAAAAGATATATAAATGGGTGGAACAGAACAAAGGGGGCGGCCATCATGAGAAATCCCCCAGCTACTACCTGAGCTGGAAAAAGGGCTGTACCAGGGTAAAGGATTGTGCCCAGACTAGGAAGGCGTCCAGTCTGTGAAAGAAACTTATTGAAACATCTCTGAGGGTGAGATTTTATCTGTATTCAGTTTCATTACTGTACTAGGCTTAGACTTGCAGGTTTTATTTTATTTTGCTTGGTAATTCACTTTGTTCTGTCTGCTATTACAGTACAGACCCGTTTACGTGCGAATCCGCTTAACGTGCGGTAGCACCATGCCTCCCAGTGCTACCTATTTAACATGCGAGACTCTTTAACACGTGGTACAGGAACTTGCCATGTAATGCTACAGATTTGCTCTCTAACTCGCTGACATAGAAATCAACAGGAAGTGCGGGGCGGAAACGTGTTGTATGTCTTTACCACCGATGGTAGGGGAGAGGGAAGGGGCAGCAACGTTAAAGAGCTGCCACAGCAAAGGACCCTGCAGCGCTTTAAGATCCCTTCCCCTTTTGCTCCCCCTCGGTCACTGACAGGTGGGGCAGGGGCGGGGGCAAAGGGAGCAGCTGCCCCAGGGCTGGCGATTTAAAAGGCCCCAGGGCTTTGGATGCTGCTACCTCAGCAGTGGCATTCGGAGCCCCAGGCCCTTTAAATTGCCACAGGAACCCCAGGTGGCATGGACCAGGCAGCCTGGAAGGGCTGGCTGGAGGATGCTGACCCCTACCCCCGCCCCTTCTGCCCGAGGCCCCACCCCTTCTGGGGGCCAGAGCCGCCTTCACTCCATACTGGTAAATGTCCTGAGTTACTTTTACCCCTGTCTAGTTAATACTAATGTTTTTATTAGATTACACATTTGCATTTATATTCTTAAAAAGCGCCGTTAACAGATAGGCCTGCAGTATTTGGGATGCTGTGAATATGTATGTAATCTTAGATAATTATACATGTATATACAGTATAGATATCATAAGATATTTCAGCATGGCCCTCTTTAACGCGCGGTCCGTTAACATGCAGTCGTGACGGCTTGACTTTCGACATCTGTGTGTAAACAGGTCTGTACTGTACTTGGAACCACTTAAATCCTACTTTCTGTATTTAATAAAATCACTTTTTACTTATTAATTAACCCAGAGTATGTATTAATACCTGGAGGGGGGGCGGCAAACAGTTGTGCATGTCTCTCTATCAGTGTTATAGAGGGCGAACAATTTATGAGTAAAACGGATTTATTTGGGGTTTGGACCCCATTGGGAGTTGGGCATCTGAGTGTTAAAGACAGGAACACTTCTTAAGTTGCTTTCAGTTAAGTCTGCAGCTTTGGGGCACGTGGTTCAGACCCTAGGTCTGTGTTGGAGCAGACTGGTGTGTCTGGTTCAACTAGACAGGGTGCTGGAGTCCCAAGCTGGCAGGGAAAGTAGGGGGAAGAAGTAGTCTTGGCACATCAGTCAGCAGCCCCAAAGGGGTTTCTGTGATCCAACCCATCACAAGTTCATTAAGGGCTGATATTTCATAAATCACTAGCACTAGAAACAGGGACACATACATCAATGAAAAGCTCATGTTTTCAGAGCTGCATAACATTAGTTTCTATGCTTAGTTGCTCACAATTTTTGCCTTTGAAATGGCTGACAATGCACATTCCTAAAACAAAGGAAGGATTATTATCTCAGTTTTACTGTTGGGGAAACTGAGGCACAAAGACACTAAGTGACTTGCCCAAGGACTGTGATGGATCTAGGAAATGAAAAAAGATCTCCTGAGTCTAGACAATTCCCTTAGCCCCAAGCCAATCCTCCCTCTCCAATACTATATTTCCATCAGCTTGTACTAGTTTGTCTTTACTGAATTCCATGGTTCACTGAAGGTCACATTCTGCTTGTAGGAAGGGTCTACCAGAGTTGGCAAAAAATATTGTTTGTATAAAATTATTGTACATGACCAATGGTTTTTTGAGGGATTCAACATTTCTGTTGAGATTTTTTGGGAGGATATTTTCCTAAATGAAACAAACAAAAAGTTCTTTTTGGTTTGTCAGGGTTTCTTCTATTGTTCATCTTAAATTTAAAACCAGTCCCCTTTTCCCCACTAGAAAAGGAGGGGGGAAGAAAGGAAAGCCCTTAAAACATTGTTTCATGTTGAATTTATTTTGCTGAAAAATTGAAAAAAAATGGGGAAAAATTGCAAACAAAATGAACAATGTTTGCCCCACCCCCTCATTGCCCCTGAAATTAAAACCAAACGTTTCAAGCAGCTCTGTGAATAACTCTGGGGTGGATGGCACTGCCAAGATATTTGCCCATAACAGTAAATGTGATGCAGACAGAAAGCATTGCCATTTAGATGCCGTCCTATCCCATGGCCCCACCTCCAACAGGAAGTGTTGCGAGAGAAGGATAGCAGACAGAAAGATTGGGAAGCATTTTACAAGTGTGTGGATGAGGATCAAGGGCAGCCTAGAGATGTTGCTTGTGTTTATTGATCTCAAACATGTGTTAGATACAGACAGCAAAATACAATGCAGATACCATGATAGGATACACATAGGAGATTACATTTTGGGAGACTATGTGGGATGTGATATATGGCTATGTGGTGCCAAGGTTTATTAGATTAAACTCGCCTACTAGTTTTCGTTTCTAGCTTGAATACTGGTTCTGGTTCCAAAACCAAACTTATATAAAGGAGAGTCCAGAGAAGAAGATACTGGAATATTAGACATTTCATGGGGCTGTCTTGCTGCAATAGAGCTCACTGGGGTGATTTACACTGGGATATTATTATCTTCATTTGAGGGATGTACTACTTGGAACTAGCCTATGCTGCAAGTAGGTGACCTAAAAGGCCTTTTTCATATTGAAGTTCTTTGATTCTGGGATCTAGGGAAATCTCCATCCCCAGAACAGGGTCTCCCAGGCTGGGTGCTGTAGGATTTAAGTTGCCATCTCCCTGGGCTCTGCCTTGTGCTGTCTCTCCATCCTCTCTGTGATCAGCCTGATTTACCAAGACCCTCTGGAAGGACCCCCAGAATCGCCACTTTCTGGATCTCCCAGATAGGAAGTAAATAACTGGGTTGATACTGCTGTTTGCAGAGGCCAGCATGTGACATATCTCAGCATGGAGAAAAGAATGATTAAAATACTGGAGGAAGCTCCATAGCCTGAGGGAAATGGCAAAGTTGAGAAAGAAGAGGACCGTGAGCAGGATAGTGGTGTATAGCTTTCCTAATTGACGTCTCTGGATTTTGGCTAAAGGCACATTCACAACATACTCAAGAGAGAGTTACAATATTCATACTCTTATCTGGCAAATAGTCTTCCTCGCTGACAAGACTTGCTTTAATTAGGGTAATGTCAGAAGCTGTGTCACACTACGCTAAACAGCTTTTACCATTGACTTTTGCATTCTCTATGAATTCCTTTTTACAACAATGAATAGTATGGCCATGATCCTGTTCCTATTAAGTTCAAATGAAATTTTGTCTCTGATTTCAATGGCACCAGGATTAGGCCCTGAGTGATGATGACAGTCCTCTCTAGATACACAGAACACAGGGGAATAGAATGCTGGGAACTTTCTCGTCTCTAATTTCTCTGATTTTATGATCATTCTAAATCAGTGGTTCTCAACCTACTTACCATTGGGGACCACATGTGCAGCTCTCTGTGTTATGTGGGCCGCATCCACACATACACTATATGTATACTACCTGCACAGTCCTGAGGCTGTCATGTGGGCCTCAGCTGTATGCAGATTGGGCTGGAAGCGGCCTGTGGGCTGAGAACCTCTGTTCTAGAGAAACCTCCAGCCCATAATAGAGTCTTCCAAGTTGATTGCCATAGGGATTTAAGTGGCTATCACCATTGTGTCTCCACTGAAGGCCCCCTTTTCTTCTGCTTTATGTTCAAAAACCCTTTGGAGTGCAAATTTGACAGATCCCCTGAATTGCCGATTCCTGTAGCTCCCAACAAGAAAGTAAATAATTGGGTTGATGCTGCTATTGAGAAAGGCCAGCAGGAAAGTGGTAGTGATGAGATTTAAATCATAATCAAAATTCTGGAGGAAGGTGACAATACTGAGGGGAACAGCAAAGAGCTGGACTGGAACAGATCCACTTTAGCATTGTTGGTGTCCTTAGGCCTGAGTGAACCAAAGTTCTTCCATGCTGTAAACTTTAACCAGCCTAAGATGCTAATAAACAGCAAGCAAAATGTGTAACTGTCAGCTTTCTTAGCTTGCAGCTGCTGGATAGCTCGAAACAGCAAAAAGTGGCAGTAAGACTGGGGGGAGAAGGGGGAGGAATGTCTGCATGCGTCTGTGCTGTGAAGGCCATAGATAAATATGCGAATGAGAACAGTTCTAACAAGCTACATTATAGTGTTAAGTGTAACTGTTGCAAGGGGGGGAGAAAGGGGGAAAAACAAGGGGGGTATAAATGCTGGGACCCCGCCTGCGTGCGGGTGTGCAGGATTTGAGATTATAATTTCTCCCTTGCACCTTTTTGAGCTCAAATAAACTTGGTTTGCTTCTCCACCCTGGTGTGTTAATTAGTGCGACGCACACCGGGCAACAAACCCCACTGTTGCTGTCCTCGGGCCCTCTGGGCCGGCAACAGTTTTGGCGTCCCTGGGTGGGCTCGAGGCAAAATTGTGCCTTGCCCGGACTCCTCCGATGGCTGGCAGACGACGGCCACAGCCGATGCCCAGCGCGCACCGGTGCCTTTACCGGGGGCCTCGGCAGAGATGCGTCAGGCTGACCTTGGAGGACACAACGGTGCAACGCACTCAGATAGTGGAGAAGCTGTTGCAGGCGACGGTGAGGAACCGGTCCTGTGGATAAGGTAGGAACAGTCCAGTGATGTGGACTTTTGCCTGAAGTTGGGGACGCCCAGCCGTTGTAATTCCCATTAGACGATAGAGCGTCCTATAATGGGTCAAGGGCAAGCCCGTGGTATGGGGCAAGGACAGGGTACGGCCGGTAGGGCAAGGTGTACGCCCCTAGAATGCATTCTAGCAAATTGGAAGGTGTTTGGTTTGGATCCAATGACTAAGAGTAAACTAAAGAGGTTCTGTACAGTTGACCGGCCTCAGTATCAGTTAGAGAGCCAGGAAAGGTGGCCACCAGAAGGATCACTTAATTACAACACGATCCTGCAATTACTCCTGTTTTGTCAGCGAATGGGTAGCTTCTGAAGCTGTTTGTATGGAGAGCTCTTGTAAAAAATCCCCCATCATATGCCCCAGAGCTGCACTGGGAGGAGGACTGTCCGTGGGGACGTCTGTCTCTGTTGGGCTCATGCCATCTGAACTTATTGACTTTGCAGCAAGATAAAATGCATGGTGGTAATAGGAAATAATGGCCTTGGTGTGTGTGTGTGGATACCAGTGTGAGTGACTGTTACTAGAAGACGCCCAGAGTACCCTGTGAAGCGAAAGCTCGTGACCAGGACTACTCTAACGCAAGCCCGGTAACTAGTGGATCTTTAGGAGATCCGACCCACGGTGGGCTGACTCGGCCTGGCATCGTCCGGCGAGGAAGCTACCTGGGTCTAGGAGTGTGCGAACCCATCTTCCCCCCACCTTCCTTTCCGTGTGGGCTACTGATAGTCAGATCATCTCACTGGACGCAATCAGAGTAAGCGGCGCCGTCTCCCAGAGACTAGCCGACGCTCTTTGCTGAAGGGAGGTGTAGGAGAATCGTGGTCATCCTCGTTAGTCTCTCCTGTGTGAGTGCCCTGTAGGGAGAGATCCTTAGTTTATGAGCCACTA
Source organism: Mauremys mutica (assembly GCF_020497125.1). NCBI lineage: Eukaryota > Metazoa > Chordata > Testudines > Geoemydidae > Mauremys > Mauremys mutica. The sequence continues at coordinate 122,849,045 of NC_059075.1, forward strand.
GCGCGGACAGGGCACCCTCTCTGTGTGTGTAAGTGGAAAATGGGTAAGGGACAGTCTAAACATTCCACCTCACCCCCTAAGGGTACCCCAGCATATTACATGTACGTACATTATGGTCCTAAAACCTGCAGGTATTTAGAGAATTGGAATCTTCACACGTGTGAAAATCCATCTAAACAATGCCCATTAGAAGGTACCTTCAATCTAGATAAGATCATACATCTCAGAGGAGCTTTTAATCACCAAAGAAAAGCCTCTGACACAGTGTGAGCAATTTGTCTAGGAACGGGTTAATCTGAAATTCAGCTTGGCCCAGAGATAAAGAGAAAGTTGCTCTGTGTTCAAGGTCAAGAATCAACGCAGACTATGCTAAGTACAAAGAAAAACTGCTTTCGGCCCCAGCTGGCTGTGGAAAATAGAGACAGAGGCAAACCAAAGGCAGTACAAGTTACAGAACTGAGATTACATTTGCAAAGCTTAATTGTCCAGTGAGATCCAACAGTCTTTGCAACCCCGGAGCCGGTGTGGCTTGGTGACACTGGAGAAGCCACAGGCAGCTGACCTGAACTGGAATCTCTGAAAAAAGACACCGCAGGAGATTCCAGAGTGTAAAAGAACAGCCCTCCCAAGAGCAGAAGTATGTTGGAAATTCTGGACAAGCTGTATACAGGATAATCTCCCGTCCACCTATTCCCCTTCTCTGAACGTTATACACAGACGTGCCCAGTCTGGGACATGTGTGAGTATTAAAGTGGCTTAGGGCTTGGGGCATTCATATTTTTCCTGAGTGATATGGGAGCATTCCCAACACTCTCCATTGTTGTTTTATTATTTTTAATGAAGCTTTAAAATTTGGTTATATGGTGTGTTTTCTCTATCCTCCCCCAACGTCCTGCAGTGTCAGCCTGATCACCTGACATGAGGGATAAATTGGTAACAGAAATTTGTCACAGTTTGGTGAGCAATTAAGAATGGGGGAGCCCTGCGAATTTACACCATCTATTTGTTTTACCTTTGTTATTTTATGTTTGTTTTGTTTGGTACTGTTGGTGTTATATGTTGAGGATTGCATAATTAAAGGTGTGCCCACTCTCAGCTGCAGTAAGTCTGAGAACTGGAGGGGGGTTTAGCATTCCTCTCTTCACCCTGGTTGACCGGGAAGGGTGGCAGGTGGATCTACCCCCAGTCGAAGCAGGACTGGGCAATACAGTAGTTGAAGAAAAAAAAATGTGTACTTGATAACTAGAATTAAGCAATTAAGAGCATAGATCATGAACCAGGCAGCAACTCAAACCTGTGCCAGGGCAAGTTGCAGGTCTTGAGACAGGACTTCCAGTTAGAAAAGGAAGCCCTGGCTAAGCAAGTACCAGTCCTTCAGGGACTTGTTAAAATTTAACCATTCGTGCTCAGCATATGCCATAACAGCAGTGTGTTTGCTACAAGAGGAAATTAAATAGTTAAACGCCAGTGGGCCATGCGTTTTGCCCAGGTGGCAAGCCTTACAAGGGAGGACTCGGGTAGTCTTGTGAGTAAAAATGTTTTAGGGAAAAGACCAGAAGGGTGGGGGCTAGTTGAGAAGCCCACCCTCCTAGCTAAACTGGTAGTGGAACAAGTTGGTGCCCATGGAAGGGACGGTTCAGCGAGAAAAGCAGGATCAGGCCCAGGCGGGCAGGCAACGGACAGAGAGATTGGAGAACAGGTTGGAAACTTTTGAGAGTGTAGTGGAAGGAAGGAGTAAGTAAGTATAGGCATGGGGATTTCAAATACCCAGGAGGATATTTGGAATGGTGATTTGAATTGGTAAGTGGCTGTTGAAAGACAAGCAAGTGATTTAAGGGAAGAGCAAGTGATTTAAAGGAGAGTGAAGAGTTGACTCTGTAGTTGCTGGAGGGAACAGCAGTTAAACTTTGTAAAAATGCTAAAGAGAAAAGTTCTTGTGTCTTTAAAATGTTTGTAAATAAATTCAGGCAAAGAAATTATTAGATTGCAATCATCTGGCTATGAACAATTTTGTTGAATTAGCTGAAGAATGTATACAGTGCTATGTAATTGAAATTTTATTAGGCTCTAAGAGCACTGTAAGTGGTGATGTTTTCTTTCAGTGTTTAAAAGCAGGAGTTAATAGTAAAAAGCAAGCCAGAAAGCATCTGTGTTAATGCAAATTATCTAACTGATGAGGTAGAAGCCACTGAAACCTGGGCTGCCTATGAAACACATACAAGAAAATATGGGGTAATTCCCCTGTTTTGCCTAAAATCAACAAGGGTATTTGTATATTTTAAGCAATGATTAACTGCCCAGAAGGGTAGACCTCTGTTTTTTGTCTTTCAGATAATCAGAAAAAAACTGATGCCAGCTGAACAGCATTCAACGTACCATGATTTACTGGCACAGTAAAAATTGTTTTGTGTTCTATGTTCTGTCTTGTGGTGTTTGTCTTGTGGCCAGAATTGTTGTGTTTAATATTTTCATGGGATGGTCTGGTCTGGTCTGGTTTGAAATCAAGCAGAAGTGTTGGATTAGAATGCAGATACTTGTTTTGTTCAACTTAGAATACAAAGTGTTTGGATACATCAGAAATGTGATATATTAAAGTCTAATACATTTCCTTAAGTAAGAGAAAGAAACTTCATTGGCCAAATCTTTTAATTAAAAATTGTTATTAAAATTTGCATACCAACAGTCTTTGAAAGCAAGGACATGAAAAGTTAACCCACTCCCCATATTGTACAGGGGATCCTTCTGGCTACCTCAGACTTCTAGCCAGAGGACTGGGGATGGTGGGAAGCTATTGAACTAGAGGTTGTATTGAATGAACTCATCAAAGTGGGTGTGCTTGTCCTGGCTTGTTGTTCCAAAGCTCTGTAATAAGGTTATTTTAGTGAAAGGGTATATGTGGCATACATTAAATAATAAGACTAATGTACTGTATAACAGCAATGTGTATGTGTTCATTGTTAACAAAAGGTGTATAAGTAAAAAGTAAAAGTTTCCTTTGTAGGTTAAAAAAAGCCAAGAAGAAAAAAGGAAAAAGAACGAGTTAACTGAGAAAAAAAATAGCTAACATGCTCAGTCTAAGGATAAGGCGCCGGCCCCATTCAAGGACACTGCTCACAGTTAAAACTTGGCTGATAACCAGAAAAAGGGGGGGACTTAAATTTGCCCACGCAGCTATGAAATCCGTAAAATATTGCCAGGCACTAACGAAATGTGTTAGGTTTCTTTTCTCACAGGTAAAGAAGCGCTACCCAAAGACCCTAGCAGCCCTGCCACTCCTTGGAACCAGGAGACTAGATCGATGTAAAGGTCCACCAACGAAAGACTGCTTTGGCTCCATGCTGGAAAGGCCCTTATTAAGTCTTGCTGACTACCACCACCGCTATGAAGTGCCAAAGACTGACTGCCTGGACCCATGATTCTCACTGCAAAAAGACCCCTCCACATCAGGAGAATTCTCCTACTGATGATTAGCCTATTTCTCCTTCTAGCTTCACTGTGCCTTCTGGACAGCAGGGAAAAAGGACAAGGTGACGTGCTAGCTAACCTCTCCCTTGTCCACTGACAGACCTACTGTGCCTTTGAACTTTTCTAGAAGAATAAAAAAAAAACCATTACAGGGTAATGTGCTGGTAACCTCTCCCCTGTAGAATGCTGAACCCAATGGAACACTCACTCCACTGAAATTGCCAAAGTCCAGGAATTCCTGACTAAAAAGGACATTGAGAACTCACCCTGGTGAAGAAACAAAGAATTATACACTGGCAGAAAAAAATTTGTGGGACCCATGCTTGGGAATGTGGTATTGATTGGATTTTGGGGTTTATTCTACAGGCTGCGCCCTGTGTTTTGGATAAATCCTTCAGTATGTATTGCCCTCCCTAATTGGATTTTAAATGACATTGTCCTTATCCAGTTTTCAGATCACTTTTACATACCCAAATTGCTCACAAGGGGCTGCCATTAGATTAGCACAACAGAGAGCCTGGGTAATTTCCTCTGGAAAAAGAGGGAATTGAGCAGATCCCTGTGGGCTGGGGCCAATAGTGCAGCAGCCATTTGGAATATTCTTAAAAGCCAAGAACATGATAAGAAATTGGGCCAACTAGAAAAGGCCACTAGCCTTATTTTTGAAGCTCAGCTATCTTAAGTACAGGCTGGAGTTGGTGAGTTACATGTCATTTCCACCCTTAGTTCTATGACCCAGAAGTTACTGACAGAGATGGTATTGAATATCACTGAGGCTGGGAAGGCATTGCAGTGGGATCTAGTATGTTTAGAAATTCAGGATTTCCTGAATGACCAGCTAATGGCCATTCAGAGTGATCTTGAGCACCAGACTTGGCCCACTGCCCTTACAGACACATCAGGAGTACCATCTGATCTGTGGTCATGGAAACATACTTGGACACTTTCTGGATGAAAGTGTGGACATTCACAGTGCTCCTTCCAAGCATATGGACCGGTTAGGGTGGGTGTGGGCTCCCACATAATGAATCCTGCCGGGTCCATGGGGAGGATGCATATGGGACTAAATTATTCACCGAGACATCTGGGAAATTAAACCACTTGGTATACCTACCTGATTTATAGTCAGTGCCCCGATCCCTTAGTTGTTAAATGAACGAGATTCCACTCTTTTGTCCATGCATTCATTCCTGGGTTGGGGGTAACTAAGCTCAAAAGAGCAGTTATAAATATTTCTGCAGAGCTTCATTGCTTTTTGTCCTCAAAGTTTGAGAAAACTCGCCAAAAGTTTGTTGAGTATTCTCAAAGGGGGGAGTTGTTGGTGTCCTTAGGCCTGAGTGAACCAAAGTTCTTCCATGCTGTAAACTTTAACCAGCCTAAGATGCTAATAAACAGCAAGCAAAATGTGTAACTGTCAGCTTTCTTAGCTTGCAGCTGCTGGATAGCTCGAAACAGCAAAAAGCGGCAGTAAGACGGGGGAGAAGGGGGAGGAAAGTCTGCATGCATCTGTGCTGTGAAGGCCATAGATAAACATGCGAATGAGAACAGTTCTAACAAGCTACATTATAGTGTTAAGTGTAACTGTTGCAAGGGGGGGGGGAGAAAGGGGGAAAAACAAGGGGGGTATAAATGCTGGGACCCCGCCTGCGTGCGGGTGTGCAGGATTTGAGATTGTAATTTCTCCCTTGCACCTTTTTGAGCTCAAATAAACTTGGTTTGCTTCTCCACCCTGGTGTGTTAATTAGTGCGACGCACACCGGGCAACAAACCCCACTGTTGCTGTCCTCGGGCCCTCTGGGCCGGCAACAGCATCTCAATATCAGTTTGTCACTAATTGCAATTCTTCTTGTAAAAGTTCTTTGATGAATAATCTGTTGTCAAGACACTAAAAATTTCCCTGTCAGCTCCTGTGCTGCATCTGACACCCAGTCCCTGCTGGATCCTGTCAGAGAAATGCCTTCTCTGCACTGGACAGAGAAGAGAGGTACACTGACATCAGAGGTATTTTGTGAGCACTGAACAGTTTTGTAACATCAGAAAGTATCAGGGCTCTGCTCCCCTTCTCTGATTGCTTCTGATCTGCTAAGCATAAAGGAAATAGCTTTCTAAAGATTAAGTCTCATGGGACAGATAACAACAAAAGCCACTCATATTTGAGAAAGTCTGGTGTATTTAGGTTGTGTTTGTTGTTTTGAAAAGACTTCTTAACTGTTTAATTTTTCCTGGGAGGAATCTCACCTCGACTCCCTGTTGCCTACTCTCATTGGTGGAGGGAAATGCCACTCTAGAGCAGAATTTCAGCCCTACCTAAGTGAGGACAGGGCATTAGTTGAAGGCCAATCATCTGGCACAGGGGTGGGGACACAGAGAGGAGCCACATAGTTTAGGCCTGAATTCATGTTGCTGTTGTTGCTGGATGATAGGGCCCAAAATTAAGCCTGAAACACGGGCTAGGGGATCAGCCCAGAGAGCAGGCAGAGACACATAGGTAGCCAGGCTGGGAGAGCAGACCAGACATAAGTGATGGGGTCTGATCAGAATGGGGATGGACACCAGGTAAGGCAACAGATACTGGGACTTGCCCACCAGGCTCTTGTTGCACCAGGCAGGTCTCTGCTTGAGGCTAAGGCCCATCTCTACAAAGCTATTTAGAAGTTAGGAGCTGTAACAAGGCTTCTTCTCTGCCTTGGTGGGTCCTATACTTCCTTCTAGCGGTGGGTCAGGCTAGCATCTCGTCTCTCAGAATTTCCCCCCTCTGTTTATAATTGGCAGGGAAATTCTGTCTCCAAGCAGCCTTCCCGTTTCTGGGCCTGCTAGGCCCTTACTACTTCACTGGGGCTTCTGGCCTCCTCAGTGGACATCCGGTTAGAGGAAAAGGGGGTGGAGGGTGGGCTCGGTCTCACCCTCTACTCTGAGTCCCAACCTGGGACCCTACAAGTAACAGCCTCTCGCTGTCAGTTCCCAGGAAAGCTGCTAGGTTACTTCCCCACACCCCTTGGCTTATTGTCCCCACTTTGCTTGGGTGGGGTTCCTCCTGACCCTCCTGCTTGGGGAGGGAGAACCCCTAGTCTCTGGTAGCCCTTCTGGGTGTGGCAGCACCACAGCAAACACACAGCTCAGTCTCTCCCCTCTGTCAGGGTCCTTTTCTTTAGGTCTTTGGACCTGGAAGGGTCCTTAGCTCCTGGTTAGGGTAGGATTTCTCCCCAATGTCTATACCTGTGGGGTTCTCCCCTGGTCCTTGTCAGCTTCCGCACCGCTCAGCTCTCCAACAGCTCGCCTTCACTCTCACAACGCCTATCATTCACCCTGACTGGATGGGAGGAAGGCTTTTAACCCTTTCTGACAGGTTCTTAATTGGCTCCAGGTGTCCTAATGAATCTGGAGTAATCAGTGCTCAGTTACCAGGGAAGAGGGACCTGCTTATCCTGAGGCTAATATACCTTCTTTCCTGAACTCTTCTGTAGCCGACTGGCCTGACCCTGTCACAGACCCTACATACCTTTGTGGATCTGGGCCTAAGATACTTGGGCAGGGGTACAATTTAAAAATGGGTAGAGGTGAGTGATCTTAACTAAGTCCTATGAAACTGAAGAAAGTCTATACCTGAGGTACTTAAATCAAGCCTTTTGAGATTTACTCAACTGAAACAACGTTTCATATAAACTCATTGTGAGGGGTTGCCCATCCCACAAAAGACTGGAAGGGGTTAAGGTGGCCAGGTAGGTCAAATAACCAGCCAAGCTGCACCTGGAGGAGGAGCCAGGGAGCAGGGAATTGATCCGACAGGAGGCTCAGCAGGACAGGAACTGTATAAAGCCCAGGAGCTGAGAGCAGCTGGAGGCTACAGAAGAGTAGTCTGCAGTCACTCCCTGGATGAAGGGAGATGTTTTTGGGGCTATAGAGGCAGGGGCGGCTCTAGACATTTCGCCACCCCAAGCACGGTGTCATGCCGCAGGGGGCGCTCTGCCGCTTGCCGGTCCCGTGGCTCCGGTGGACCTCCCGCAGGCTTGCCTGCGGAGGGTCCGCTGGTCCCATGGCTTTGGTGGAGCCGCAGGACCAGCGGATCCTCCGCAGGCATGCCTGCGGGAGGTCCACCAAAGCCACGGGACCAGCGGACCCTCTGCAGGCATGCCGCCGAAGGCACCCTGCCTGCCACCCTCCCAGTGACTGGCAAAGCGCCCCCCGTGGCATGCCGCCCCAAGCACGCGCTTGGCGTGCTGGGGCCTGGAGCTGCCCCTATATAGAGGCAAGTATGCCACAGTTACTCCCTGGGCAGAGGGAGTTTGGGCTGGCAAATCCAGAGAAGGGGAAAGTCAGAAAGATAGGAAGGGCTCAAGGGAAATGCATCAAGAGTGAGGATAGTTCAGACCTAGGTTGCTGATGAGAACGCTGCTGGGCTGGAACCTGGAGTAGAGGGTGGGCCTGGGTTCCCCTACCAGCCACTGGAGAAGTTGTGCAAACCAGACAGCGGAGAGTGGACTGCCTGGGACAGTTTGCCTTGGAAGACTTTGATATCGTGGAAGGGGAGGATCACAGGGTCAGGTCACCAAGGGCCAAGGCTTGAAGAGGAATCTGCAGCTCTGGGAACAAGAGAGGGCTGTAGGGTGAGACAGGATGGGTGAAGAGACTGCAAGGGGAGAGTGCAGCACCTGGAAAGAGCTAATCCCCACAGGAGGTGCCCTTAGCGGTGAGCGGACCTCATGACGCTCACTTTCAGGAGTGGTCTTGAGGTAGGCAAAGTAAGGAAAATCATGTATCTCCAATTCACCTTAAATCCCGCTATTTCTCTCTGTTATTGAAGTTAGCTTACATCACCTCCCCAGGAGTCTAAATGACTTTGAATTTAAGAGGAGAAGTTGATGATAGCTGAAATTACAATTACATTTTAATTTCCCATTACAAGGATCACAAGAATAAGTGAAGTCTAATCCCTTGGTGATGCTTCTGCAAACATTATCTTATCCATTATGTTGAAGTCTGGGAAATGACATCTTGTGCAAGAGCAAAGCTGGACTGGAAAGGTGCTTCTTCATGCTGTCCGGTTGTGGCTTCTTTGATCTTTGTGTTCTTGTTGCTGTTGCTTGTGTGAAAGAGATGAGATCGATAGGCAGAGTTGAGGTGAAAGTGCTGAAATGAGGGTATTGGTATCTCAGTTCAGAGAGATTCATACTCTTCTCTTTCTTTAGTCTCACTGGATATGTCTACACACAGCAGCTGGAAGGGTGGGTTCCATCATGGATAGGCAGATGCTATTTGAGCTAGCACACTGAAAATAGCAATGTGGCCCAGGCAGTATGAGAGGCAGCTCAGCCCATCCCCCTGAGTACGTACCCAGGGGGTCAGATGGGCTTGTGCTCAGGCAGCTAGCCCAAGCTACTGCCCATAATGCCCTGGTCACACTGCTATTTGTAGCATGGTAGCTTGAGCAGAGCTCGCTCATCTGCCTGTCTGTGCTGGGAAGCACACTCCCAGTTGCTGTGTGTAGATGTACCCAGTGAAGGTGGAAACACACCTCCTTCAGGGGCGTGGCTAAATCCAAGTATCAGCCACTGTTACCTTTTCATTGGCTCAACAGCTTTGTGGGATAGTTACTTCATGAATATGCAATCTGCTAATGCATATTCTGCAGGGTTGTAGTTCTTCTTCAGCTTTATGATGACATTGCTTTTGTCTTTTTGGTGGAAACAAGCAGTGAAACAAGCAGTTCCCAAGATTACAATCTGCAGTAGCTTCACCTACAATTTATAATTAAAGACTCTGTCATAACTATAAAGGGAAGCATAACAGCCCTCCTGTGTACAATACTATAAAATCCCTCCTGGCCAGAGACACCAAAATCCTTTTACCTGTAAAGGGTTAAGAAGCTCAGGTAACCTGGCTGACACCTGACCCAAAGGACCAATAAGGGGACAAGATACTTTCAAATCTTGGTGAGAGGAAGGCTTTTGTTTGTGCTCTTTGTTTTGGGGGTGTTCGCTCTTCGGACTAAGAGGGACCAGACATCAATCCATGCTCTCCAAATCTTTCTGAACAAGTCTCTCATATTTCAAACTTGTAAGTAACAGCCAGGCAGGGCGTGTTAGTTTTATCTTTGTTTTCTCAACTTGTAAATGTTCCTTTTGCTAGACGGTTTACCGCTGTTTGCTGTAACTTTGAACCTAAGGCTAGAGGGGGTTCCTCTGGGCTCTTTGAATCTGATTACCCTCTAAAGTTATTTTCCATCCTGATTTTACAGAGATGATTTTTACCTTTCTTTAATTAAAATTCTTCTTTTAAGAACCTGATTAATTTTTCTTTGTTTTAAGCTCCAAGGGTTTTGGATCTGTGTTCACCAGGACTAATTGGTGAGGGTATATTCTCAAGCCTACACAGGAAAGGGGTGTAAGGAATTGTGAGGAGGACAAAGGAATTAGTCTCAAATCTGCCCAGGAAAGGCGGTGGAGAGGTTAGAGACTTGGGAAATCTTTGGGGAAAAGCAGAGTTCCAAGTGGCTCTCCCCTAAGATTTGGAACACACTTTGTGGTGGAAATTTACTGTAAACCTAAGTTAGTAAATAAGCTTAGGGGGCTTTCATGCGGGTCCCCACATTTGTACCCTAGAGTTCAGAGTAGGGAAGGAACCTTGACAGACTCCAACAGCAAAGATTCTATGCAAGGCAAAAATGACAATAACTACCATTTAAAAGTTTCCTTGACTTAACATCAAACACAACTATATAGAATATCAAAGCACAATAGAAATTATACATTCCACAGTCTGTGCAACCAGCCCTGGAAGTGATACATTTATAGTTTCTTGGTCTTGGAGGTATCATTTTCCTTGAAGCTTTCTGAGGCTGTCACTCTTTGGGAGAAAGCAGAGGGTTCCTTAGAGTTTCTTTAATTTGCCTGAACATTTCATGTATTAAAATGAGCAATCAAATAATTAACATTTGAGCTATTACAGTTCCACATGGGAAATTGTTAGTTAAATTGGAGATGATTAATATTAATTAATATGATTAATATGAGAACGAAAGATGGATAAGGAACTGGTTAAAGGGGACACTAGAACAGGTCATACTGAAAGATGAATTGTCAGGCTGGAGGGAGGTTACTAGAATTACTAGTGGATTTCCTCAGGAACTGGTCTTGGGACCAATCTTATTTAACATTTTTATTGCTGACCTTGGTACAAAAAGTGTGAGTGTGATAATAAAATTTGCAGATGACACAAAGTTGGAAGTTATAGCCAATATGGAGGCAAACCAGAATATCATACTAGAAGATCTGGATGACCTTGTAAACTGGCGTAACAGAAATAGGATGAAATTTAATAGTGGGATGAAATTTAATAGTGAAAAGTGCAAGGTCATGCATTTAGGGACTAACAACAAGAATGTTTGCTATAAGCTGGGGATTTATCAGTTGGAAGTGACAGAGGAGGAGAAAGACCTGGTGTATTGGTTGATCACAGGATGTCTATGAGCCGTCAATATGATGTGGCCATGAAAAGGCTAATGCAGTCCTAGCATGCATCAGGTGAGGTATTTCCAGTAGGGACAGGGAGCAGTGAGAGCAAAAAACCTAACTGGTTTCAAGACTGAGTTTGATAAGTTTATGGAGAGGATGGTATGATGGTAAAATATAGAACAGATTTATTAACTAGATAAAGATAGACTTTAAGTGATTATAAGTACCAGGTGTAGAGATCAAGTTGGCTACTTAAGAAACAAAAATAAATTTGCAGTCTAAATTCTAACTTAAACAGACTAAGCAAGATTTGAATCAAACAGTCTGTCACCCCCAACAGATGGTACAGACATCTTACAGTTCTTCAATACAGAGACTGGATTCCCTTCCAGCCTGGGACCAATCTCCCTAGTTCAGAGTCTTTGTCTTCCTGATGATATTGCACATGTTGAGATGAGGGGCCGGGGGAGAGATGCCAAATGATGCTGTCACCGGCGCTTTTTTATACTTTCTTCCAGCTGCTAGGAAGATCCGTGTTGTGACAAGGGTTAATCCAACCCCATGGTGTATGTGCCTTCTCTGAGGCATCCTTGGCATAGTGAATTCTTCTTAATGAGCCATTAACGCCCGTTTGGGCCTCCTTGATTGCAAGTGAAAGGCTGGCTGTGGGCATTTCCCAACCTCACAACATATTTCAGTAGTACATATAGCAATATTTCATAACTTCACATGCAATGATAGTACATCCAATCCAACAGGATATTAATGTGCAACAGACCAAGACTTCTTAAATGAGACCTCACAAGGCATACTTGCACAAAACATATCATAATCATCAGACAGTGGTGAATATGGGGGCTCCAGGGTGCTACTTTGAGGTACAGAGTATCACAGGGACCCAGACTAATATATAGATATGTCGCCCCCTCACCCCTTAGCGAGTTGGCTGTGCCCCCAGAGATGAGACATGACTTTTGGGTCCCCCTGGGGTCCATGAGTTCTGCCCTGTTGACTTCTGCAGCAGCAGGGGGGAAGGGGATGTGACCCCCCACCACAGTCACCCTGGCAACCCTTTTCCCTCAACCTCCAGCAGCCAATCAGAGGGCAGAAGACAGCCAGGCAGACTTTGACCTGTGCAGAGTCTGGAGACCTGGGAAAGCAGGATGGAGGCTGTGGATAGCCCAGCTTTCCCTCTACTTGGCACAGATGGGGAGAGGAGGAGAAAGAAGCTCTCCCTGCAGTATGCCAGTGCAGTGCTTCCAGGACCAGCAACTGGCCTGTCTGTAACCTCAGCCTGTAGAAAAGCCTCCGGAGGGGACAGTCCGCTCCTCTTGCCACCGCCTACAGCCTGCTTGCCCTGTAGCCAGCCCACACGAGATCCAGGATTTTGGATCCAGAGACCTGACCTGTTTACACTTTATTCATAGATTCATAGATTCTAGGACTGGAAGGGACCTCAAGAGGTCATTGAGTCCAGTCCCCTGCCCTCATGGCAGGACCAAAGACTGTCTAGACCATCCAGGATAGACATTTATCTAACCTAATCTTAAATATCTCCAGAGATGGAGATTCCACAACTTCCCTAGGCAATTTATTCCAGTGTTTAACCACCCTGGCAGTTAGGAACTTTTTCCTAAACCTCCCTTGCTGCAGTTTAAGCCCATTGCTTATTGTTCTATCCTTAGATGCTAGGGTGAACAAGTTTTCTCCCTCCTCCTTATGACACCCTTTTAGATACCTGAAAACTGCTATCATGTCCCTTCTCAGTCTTCTCTTTTCCAAACTAAACAAACCCAATTGTTTCAGCCTTCCTTCATAGGTCATGTTCTCAAGACCTTTAATCATTCTTGTTGCTCTTCTCTGGATCCTCTCCAATTTCTCCACATCTTTCTTGAAATGCAGTGCCCAGAACTGGACACAATACTCCAGTTGAGGCCTAACCAGCGCAGAGTAGAGCGGAAGAATGACTTCTCATGTCTTTCTCATAACACACTTGTGGGCTCCAAGCTTTAAAGACTGTCAGCATCTTTCCAGAAGGGAATGAGTGGTTAGTTCCACTTCAATGATCCCTAGGGAAGACTTGCAGATCTGCATCTGTCTACTGACTACTCAGCCTGAAAAGGAACCTGAGCAAGTCACCTGTATTAGAGTTAGATGGGTAGTTAGGGTCATGGGTGGCAAGTTTGTAGAAATTTTGGTGGTGCCCAGAGCCCGCTCCCCAACTCCACCCCCCCAAACTCCGCCCCCACCTGCCTAAGGATCTGGGAGGGGGCTCGGCAGGGGAGGTCTGGGGTGCAGATCCTGGGCTGGGGATTAGGGTGCAGGAGAGGTGCAGGGTGCAGGCTTTGGGCTGGGGCAGGGGATGGGTGTGCAGGAGGGTGTGAAGGGTGCAGGCTTTGGGACGGAGTTTGGGGTTGGGAAGGGGTGTGTGGAAAGGGGGAGGGGGTGCACCTTCTGGGGAGGGAGTTTGGGGATAGGAGGGAGTACAGGGGTGAGGGCTGTGGGGCTGAGGATGAGGGATTCATGATGCAGGAGGGGGCTCAGGGCTGGGGCAGAGGATTAGGGTGTGGGGGGATGAGGGCTCTGGCTGGTGCTGAGGTGTTCATGATGCAAGAGGGGGCTCAGGGCAGAGGGTTGAGGTGTGGGGTGAGGGCTGTGGGGCTGAGGATGAAGGGTTCATGATGCGGGGGGAGGCTCAGGGCTGGGGCAGAGGATTAGGGTGCGAGGGGATGAGGGTTCTGGCTGGGGATGAGGGGTTCATGCTGTGAGGGGGCTCACGGCTGAAGCTGAGGATTAGGGTGCAGGGGGATGAGGGGTTCATGATGCGGGGGTGCTCAGGGCTGGTGCTGAGGATTAGGGTGTGGGGGGATGAGGGCTCTGGCTGGGGTTGAGGATTAGGGTGCGGGGGGATGAGGGCTCCGGCTGGGGCTGAGGATTAGGGTGCAGAGGGATGAGGGCTCTGGCTGGGGCTGAGGGTTTGGGGCATTGGAGAGGCTCAGGGTAAGGGCAGCCTGCCTTGCCATTAGTGGAGGGCAGGCACTAGGACCCTGGGGCAGCAGACAGCCATTTTGCCGGGATCCGATCTCTGGCAGCTCCAGCAGGCAGGGACGCGGCACGGCGGGGCGGGGGGACACGCGGGGGTGTGTGTGGCAGGCGGGGGCTGGGACCTGCTCCAGGCAGGGACGCAGCGGGGTGGGGCGGGGGAGGCCCGCGGGGGCCGGGGCCCGATCCAGGCAGGGCCGGGGGAGAGACCCAGCTCCAAATATTGCTGGAGCAGGGCACCCAGCCCCTGAATATTCCGGGCACCGCAGGTGTATATAACCTGCCGCCTACGGTTAGGGTTTAATCTTGCACCATTAAGGCATATTACATGTACAAAAGGGCTTTCATCTTCCTGGATCATTAACACCTGCCCTGCCAATTCCCAGTATAATCAAGTGTGTTTCCAACAGCATTTCCTTACAGGCTTGGAATGTAGCTCCACGAGCACCTGAGACACGGGGGATGGACAGAACTGAGGGGGGAGACAATTATGTTTACAGGCATTGGAGGAGTGTGAGTTCACGTGACCTACTGTGCTTGCTGGCGTAGCTTTTAGTAATTAAAATAATCAATTAACCATAAATGCCCTCTAATAATTTAATATTTGCACAGATTGTCTACTTCTCTTTAATCCAATCCTTACATATAGTTTATTCTTATATAGTTATTCTTTTAAATTTGTTTGCGTGTGTGAGTTTGAATTATATGTGAGTTCAAGTGTGGTAGCCACTGCTTCAGTGTGGTTAACTCCTTGTCACCCTGGAGGCACCGCCAAGTAGCTTTACTCTTTAGAAGCATATCAGGAGGAGGAGTTGGGCATCTACCAGCAGCACCACGAAGTGAGCCCAGGCCACAAAGACTTCGGAACTGTTCAAAGATTGTGGGCACCCCTTTCCTGTTTGCTCATCATACAGGTACTAAGTCAGTGTCGATAGGGGAGTTACCTATATATTTATGAAGGTTCCCAGGTTACTGGGTGGGGCTTCAAACCCGAGTTATTTAAATTTAAGAAAAAAGCCCTAGAAAGGGAACCTGGCCCTTGATTACTGCCAATGCCTCTGGCAGAAGCATCACACGGTGGTAGTGTAAATGATGATATAATATGCAGTAAACATCAAAATGAAAAAGTAATTTCAAAACTAAAAAGTCAAAATGGGAAGAAATGAAATGTCAGAATCTACAGTCTGGTGGAATGGTTCAATTTTTAGACAGAAACATTTCCACCAGCTCTACCAATAGATCTAAGAGAAGAAAACCAGTGTGGAGCAACCACTCCCAGCCACATGGCCACAGTGTGAAAAGGCCAGTCCAGCCCCATGAGCCCTGAGCGACATGGGCTGGGCAGAGAGGGGAGTTGGCCCCAGAACCTTGGATGGCTAAAGGATTGGAAGCTTATCGCACCCCTGACTCTCTGTCAGCCCCGAATGCTGCAAATGCATCCCAATTGTTCAGGGCAAATCAAATATTAAACACAATTGCTTTTAACCCCTGTAGTGTTAACAGATGAACAGGCTCCTGTCTGTGTTGATGCAAATCTCCTGGAGGTACTCTGAAAGCCTTTGCGGAAGGTTTACGGGGAGGTTTATGGGGAGGGCTACCTTATTTCGTCTTCCACGGTAGGACCCTTTACCACACCAACAGGGCCGGCTCCAGAGCCCAGCGGGGCAAGCACCTGCCTGGGGCGGCCCTTTCCCGGGGGGGCGGCAGGCTGGGCCGGCGGACCTGCCGCAGTCATGCCTGCGGGAGGTCCACCGGAGCCCCGGGAGCAGCGGACCTGCCGCAGGCATGACTGCGGACGGGACGCTCGGCCGGCGGCTCCAGTGGACCTCCCGCAGGCATGACTGCGGACGGTTCGCTGGTCCCGCGGCTTGGCTGGACCTCCCGCAGGCATGCCTGCGGCAGCTCAACCGGAGCCGCCGGACCTGCGAACCGCCCGCAGCTGCGGGAGGTCCAGCCGAGCCGCGCGACTAGCGGACCCTCTGCAGTCATGCCCGCGGGAGGTCCGCTGCTCCCGCGGCTCGGGGGCGCCTCCCGGGCATGACTGCTTGGGGCGGCCAAAAACCTAGAGCCGCCCCTGCACACCAAGCCAGTAGCAAGTGGTCTGGAATCATTGGAGCACAAAGCATGGCAGCGAATGGTCCTGGGTTTTGATCGCATTCATGCAACCTTCGGTCTTTATCTTTCTGTGTCAGCCTCAGAAGAGTGATATCATTCATGGTCACCTGGTTGAAATAGAGGACGTTTTGTAAGGGAACAGTAATCCCCTCTGTTTGGTGACCCCCGACACATTAGACCCTGGGCATGCTGGGCTGTTTGTGCTTGGCTAAAAGGGATCATCCCAGAGAATAACCATGCATGGGGGAGGGGTGTGCTGTTCATCCACCCCAAAACTGCAGCCCCTCCTTTTAAATGGCAACTGCAGCCCCTCCTTTTAAATGGCAAACACAACCGGCATTGGTTGCTATGGGAAAGGAAGGCACTGCAGTTTGAAACCATTCTCACATGTTATGGATGTGGAAGAAGCCAACCCTACATACCCTTTGGCTTACCATGGATGCCTGGAAACCGAATTCTGTTGCCCAGCTGTGTGTGATGTGTCACCATACTGGCAGGCACTTAATATAAAAGGCAAAATGCTACCTTGTATCTAAAACACATGTGCTGTCTGCTGTGAATTGCTTGATTCACTGTGAAAGAGTCTCCCTTTTGGTCACAGAAATGTATCTTCTTAAAAGTCCACTCTCCCTCCCCACACCCTGCAGCTGCAAATGCTTCTATGCTCCCTGCATCAACTACGTCCCTGAGGTAATCACAGATTAGAAGGCAAAAAAAACGCACTCGCGAAGACATGTTTTCAGAACTCATGCAGTCCTCCCGCACTGATAGGGCACAGCTGAATGCATGGAGACATTCGGTGGCAGAGGCCAGGAAAGCATACAGAGAGCATGATCGGAACACGCAGGAGGAGATGCTGAGGCTAGTGGGGAGCAAACAGACATGATGAGGCATCTGGTGGAGCTGCAGGAAAGGCAAGTACAGACCCCTGCTGCAGCCTGCCCTCCTCACCAAGTTCCATATTCTCCTCACCCCAGACACCCAAGAACGCTGGGGGGCAGGCTCCAGGCACCCTGCCACTCAACTCCAGGGGGTGGCTCAAGCAACAGAGGGCTGTCATTCAAACAGCTTTGATTTGTAGTGTGGCTACAATAAGCAATGTGGCCTTGTTCCTTCCCTCCTTCCCCACCCCACCCTGTTATCAAATGCTTTGTACACCCGGGCTTCCTTTTACAAGTTGGCGTTGTCAGTGATCTCAAGTTTCTTTTTAAAGAAATAAATGGATTCAGAACAAGAGGGACTTTATTTCCTGTGCCAGCTGTGGTCGAAGGGGGGAGCGGGATTGGCTTACAGAGAAGTACATTCACCAAAGGGACAGCTTTGCATCAAGGACAAACACACACAACTGTCACACCGTAGCCTGGTCAGTTATGAAAGCCTCTCTGATGCGCAGTACATCTTGGTGTGCTCTTCTAATTGCCCTTGTGTCTGGCTGTTCAAAATTGGCCGCCAGGCAATCTGAATCAACCTCTCACCCCACCATATGTCTCCCCCTTATTCTGACAGATATTATGGAGCACACAGCAAGCAGCAATAACAATGGGAATATTGCTTTCGCTGAGGTCTAACCTACTCAGCAAACTGCGCCAGCACCCTTCTAAACGTCCAAAGGCACATTCTACCACCATTCTGCACTTGCTCAGCCTATAATTGAACTGCTCCTTACTGCTGTCCAGACTGCCTGTGTACAGTTTCATGAGCCATGGGAGCAAGGGGTAGGCTGGGTCCCCCAGGATAACTATTGGCATTTCAACATCTCCAATGGTAATTTTCTGGTCTGGGAAGAAAGTCCCTTCTTGCAGCTTTCCGAACAGCCTGGAGTTCCGAAAGATGCGAGTGTCATGCACCTTTCCCAACCATCCCAAATTGATGTAGGTGAAACAGCTCTTGTGATCCACCAGTAGCTGCAACACCATTGAGAAGTACCCCTTGTGATTTATGTACTGTTTGGCAAGGTGGTCCAGTGCCAAGATAGGGATATGAATTCTGTCTATCGCCCCACCACAGTTAGGGAACCCCATTGTAGCAAAGCCATCCACTATGACCTGCTCATTTCCCAGAGTCACTACCGTTCTTAGCAGAAGGGTACTGATTGCCCTGGCTACTTGGATCACAGCAGCCCCCACGGTAGATTTGCCCACTCCAAATTGATTCCCAGCTGACTGGTAGCAGTCAAGCGTTGCAAGCTTCCACAGGGCTATCGCCACTCGCTTCTCAACTGCCAGGACAGGTCTCATCTTGGCATTCCTGTGCTTCAGGGTAGGGGAAAGCAACTCACAAAGTTCCATGAAAGTGGCCTTACACATGCGAAAGTTTCGCAGCCACTGGGAATCATCCCATACCTGCAACACTATGCAGCCCCACCAGTCTGTACTTGTTTGCTGGGCCTAGAATCGGCGTTCCACTGTATCAACATGCCCCAATGCTGTCATGATATCCCAATTGCCACATCCCGTGCTTTCAGGAATGTCTGTGTCCATGCCTCCCTCACAATCTTCCTCGTGCTGGCAGCTCCTAGCTAGGCTCTCTACATACTGTAGGATAATGTGCGAGGTGTTTACAATGCTCACAAAAGCAGTGTGCAGCTTAGCGGACTCCATGCTTGCCATGCTATGGCATCTGCATGGATAACCCAGTAAAAAAGGCACAAAAATAATTGTTTGCCATTGCTTTCAAGGAGGGAAGAAGGGAAGGAGGGGAGACTGATGACATGTACCCAAAACCACCCATGACATTGTTTTTACCCCATCAGGCATTGGGAGCTTAACCCAGAATTTCAATGGACAGCAGGGACTGTGGGATAGCTACCCATAGTGCACCACTCCATGAGTTGATGGTTGCCACAGTATTGAGGACACACTCCGCCGACCTTATGCGCTTAGTGGAGACATGCACAAGTGACTGTATAAAATCGGTTACTAAAGATCGACTTCTATCAAATCGACCTAATTTTGTAGTGTAGACATGCCCTTAGATTTGCGTGCTTTGTTTTATTTTGCCTGATAACTTACTTTGTTCTGTCTGTTATTACTTGGAACCACTTAATCCTACTTTTTATACTTAATAAAATCACTTTTTGCTTATTAATTAACCCAGAGTAAGTAAGTAATACCTGGGGGTGGGGGAGGGCAAACAGTTGTGCATATCTCTCTATCAGTAAAAAGAACAGGCGTACTTGTGGCACCTTAGAGACTAACAAATTTATTTCAGCATAAGCTTTTGTGGGCTACAACTCACTTCTTCGAGAGGGCGGACAATTTATGAGTTTACCCTTTATAAGCTTTATACAGAGTAAAATGAATTTATTTGGGGTTTAGGCTCCCAGAAAGACTGAATACTGGGTGCTAGGAAAGTCCCTGTTAACTAAGAAGCCCCTGAGCTGAGTGGATCTCAGTTTCAGTGAACTGCAAAGAGGTGTGGCCCAACCCCTGGGTCTGTGTTGAAGCTGACTGGTGTCTAACTGAGCAAGACAGGAGTGGATGTGTCATAAATATACACAGGGAAGCTGTACTGGCACCTGATCAGAAGGACTAATGGAGAAAGAAGATACTTTCAAATCTGGGGGCGGGGAGAGGTTTTGTTTGTGCTCTCTTTGTTCCCTCTCTGGACAAAGAGAGGGTCCAGGCAGGAAAAACATCTCCTAGAAACATACCTGAAATGAGCATCTAAGATTACAAAAATTGTAAGTAGGCAAGGAAATGCGTTAAATTATCTTTTGTTTTAGCTTGTGATTTTTTCCCTATGCTAAGAGACAATTTCATTCCTGTTTTGTAACTGGAAAGCAGAGTCAGAGGGGAATCCTCTGCGTTTTAAATCTTTTTATTTACCCTGTAAAGTTACCTTCCATCCTGATTTTGCAGGTGTGATTCTTTTACTTTTGTTTTAAATAAAATTCTTCTTTTAAGAACCTGATTGATTTTCAGTGTCCTAAAAACCAAGGGGCTTGGTCTATGCTCTCATTGTATATTATTCTCAAGCCTCCTCAGGAAAGGGGGTGAAGGGGCGTGGGGGAATATTTTGGGGAAACAGGGACTCCAAGTGGCTCTTTTCCCTGAATTTTTGTCTAAATCACTTGGTGGTGGCAGCAATACTGTCCAAGTACAAGGAAAGGATTTGTGCCTTGGGGAAGTTTTAACTGAAGCTGGTAGAAATAAGCATAAGGGGTCTTTCATGTGGGTCCCCACATCTGTACCCAAGAGTTCAAAGTGGGGAGGGAATCCTGACAGGAGGTAAGCCTCTTCTGGCAGGGGGTTTGTTCTCAGTGGTATCCCAGTGCATCTAGTGACAGACTTTAGGGTGTTTCTGTGACCCAACCCGTCACAGGTCTAATTCATTCTTTTCACCCCTTTGTGTGCCCCCTACATGGATGCATTCATGAGTGTTTTTCTCCAGCATGTTGGGGAGAAGGGGGTGTTTTAAGGTGCTGAGTGCTAAGTAATTTTATTTCACAAATTACTAAAAATGTATTATCCAGAGAAATGTGAAATGGAAGGGGCCAAATCTGAGTAACTGTCTTTCTTAATAGCAAGTCAGGGATGGTTCCTACACTATTTTAGTCACACATGGTTCTTATCATGTCTCTCGGGGATACCCCCTATGTGTACAACCATCCATCCATCTCTATCTTTGTCTCTCTTTGTGTTTGTCATGAATTTCCCTGAGTGTCTGGTCCCTTTATAACCAGTGTGCATAGCAATGTCCAGAACAGCTCTTGCTGCCTCTGGAGCAGCGAATGGCTTCCTGTTAGGTGGGTGGCTTCACTTGCACCTGTTGTGTTAGTCATCTCCCTGCCTGAAATGGAGCCACAGAACCTGACTGGACCCATAGGAAACAGGGGCGTCTCCAGGCACCAGCATGCCAAGCGTGTGCCTGGGGCAACAAGCCACGGGGGGCACTCTGCCGGTCGCCACGAGGTCCTCCCGCAGGCAAGCAGCCAAAGGCAGTCTGCCTGCCGTGCTTGAGGCGGCAAAATACCTACAGCCGCCCCTGATAGGAAAGAGGAGTTATTCAGGCTTTTGCAAATTTCAACTGAGAAACCCATTCCTCGAACATCACCTGTATTCTTCTCTTTTGCACTGCCCCTCAATACTCTGCAGACCCAGCCCTGAGGGGTAATTGGTTTGACTAAAAAACACCTTTTTGAAAATGCCCTGAGCACCCATAGAAATGGTAAGATCCTTCTGGATCTCGGGCATTTGTGTGTGTCTCCCATTCAGGGCAAGAGACGAGGAGAAGCCACACACCTAGGAGAATGATTGTGAGATGGTGTTTATTCATGTTAACACTAGGGGTCAGCACAGAGGAAGATAATTGAGATAGGTGAACAGTGATGTTTTTGGGCATACGATCCAGGCATTATTAGTAGAAGAGTGTAAACTCTTCACATAGTTGATAGTAATTTTGATTTTTTTCCATTGGAATAGAGGTGAAAGTTTCATATATAACTATGCATAAGCAAGAATCCATAGTTGCATGGAACATCAGCCTGTATTTCATGCACAAGAGCTGGCTGTGGAATGATTTACATGGGGATATTTCTCCATGATTATTATTCCCTCCCACACCACCATGTCTCCTAACCTTGTATTTTACTTGGCATTTATAGAAAAAATGGTGAGGCTGTGAGGAGTCATTGACAGTAGCTCTTTACAGAAGAGACAGTAGCACTCACCAGGTGACATTCGGAGAATCTTGCCACCAAAACTGAAATTCCTTGTCAATGGCATTTCTAAAACAATGTGAGTGGGACCATTATGGGCCTATTCCTGCTCCACTTCAAGTCAATAGGACTTTCCCCACTGATTCCAAAGGGAGCAGGATTGGGCCTCATGTGACCCATTTGTGTTTTATAGCTGCAATGAACCCTGGGGATCCACTCTAGGGAAGAGTCTTGCTCTGAGTGGGGGTGGGAAGGAACTTAGCAAGTGACTCCAAGGTCCTTTTCACCTCTAATTTCTTTGATTCTGTGATCTAGGCAACTCTTCATACCCTGAAAATGGTGTCCCAGGCTGGATACTGTAGGGATTTAAGTAGCCATCTCTACTGGATCTATTCTGTGGTCTCTCCATCCATTTTAGTATCTGCCTTCTCTTCAAAGACCCCCAGAAGTGCAACTTTGACAGACCCCCCCTGAATCGCCATTTCCTGTAGTATTTAAATAACTGGGTTGATGCTGCTGTTTACTGAAGCCAGCATGAGACATATCCAAATGGGGAGAAAAATAATTAAAATGCAGCGCAAAGCTCTGAACTTATGCACCTTATCTGGAAATATACTACCACAATATTCAGGCTATGCCTATAGATTTTTGTAGGCTAGCTACACACAGAAAAGTGGTATTTGCTCATTTATACAATATGTTCTCTGACAGTGATGTAGTGCTAAATTCCATAGGGCAGGAGTCCTGCAGAAATGCAGTGAAGTATGGTAATTCTGTCATGTGTGAGAGAGTCTCAAAAATCTGTCTTCTGTGTCATGTCATCATAAGATCAAATGCCCATATTCAAAACCTTACTAATATTTTACCATTAAATTTTATCAAATTGAAAATCTGCACAACAGCAATTATGAGACTACTAATGTGACATATTAGTAAAATAAATACACATATTGTATCAACATAAAATGTGTATAACTGAGCTTTTATATGCCCAACTTTGAACTGAGCAGTGAGACACATCCAAAGGACAGATCTGGTAAGTACCTATAAGATACTCTGTTTGGTCCTGCTTTGAGCAGGGAGTGGGACTAGATGACCTCTGGAGGTCCCTTCCAACCCTGATAGTCTATGATTCTATGACAGGGTTTTATCCTACCCCATATGGGGCAAGATTCACTGATATGTTCCAGCTATTTTTGGGCCACGCCATAAACCCAATTTAAATTGATTTATTCCATCAATAATAATTGAAATGTACAGATAGGCAAAATAAGAAAAATGTTGTCTGAGAACGTATTAGAATTTGATTTAAGGCTATTTCCTTGGTATATTATGAATCACATGTTGACAATTTGTGTTTTAATGGTTATAAAGCTTTAACTTTTCGAATCTCAGTATCTACTGTCATTAAGTAATTGATTGAACTCCCCATTCTCTGACATCTCCCATAATTTTGTACAGCTGTGAAAATTTAAATCAATAACAATTAAAACATGCTTCAAAATAAACATCAATATTATCCATCAAAATTATAAAAATAAAATGGAATTTTGCCAAGCCTATCTATGAGCCATCAAAAGTCCCTTTGGTGCTGTATTACAAAGATGGCCAGCTGAACCTCCAGAGTCCTACTGAACCTTTCCAGCATCCCATCAGATAGTAGGCATCCTGGGATGGTGCTGGTTTGGTGGATCCCTAGAATCTCAGAAACTTGTTGAAACATTTTCGATTCAAGCTTCTGCCTCGATGTACCTCACATGGGACTCCAAATCTGGTGAAGAATTCATTCACTAGTACCCCTGCTACTGTCACAGCCTCTTGATTTCTCATTGAACAAGCCTCAGTCCACTTTGTAATGTAAATAGTCCACAGCTACCAACAAATATTGATTGCCAGCCTCTGCCTCAGGCAAAGGACCCAGCACATCAACAGCGATGCACTCCACCGGTACCCTCATGAGATAAAGCCATAAAGGGCTCTCCCAGTCTTAAGGGTATCCTTCTCTTCAATGTAAACATCACACTTCCTGTATCAATTTTATACATCCTGCCTGCATTTTACCCAATAGGAACTGTCTCTTAAGTTGGCTAAGAGTTTTACAACCCCACAATATCCAGCAGTTTTTAAATCATAAGAACCTCAGGACCTCCTTTTTCAATGTCTCTGTTACAATTTGCTGATACCTGTACTCACCACTTGCTGGTTTCCTCCAACACCTATAATATTTCATCTTTAAATTCTAAGTTTTCCCACTGTGACTAGAAAGCTTTTAGTGTGGCATTGTAAGTGGCTGTGCTCCTGCCACCCCATGTCCACTGTTCCAGTGGATGAACCAATAAACAATTGCACTTCTGCAAATTTTGGGAAAAGAAGAGACAGCCATCTCCTCCTGAGAGCATCTCCTCTTTGCTCTCCTGCTTAGGGGAGCATTTGAAATTAGCCCCTCCAACAGGAATAATGGCCATGGGGGACACTAGGGACAGAGAGAGACACGGAAGATGACTGATGTGTACAGACCAGCCTGGAGAGATAGACTGACAGAGTTAGGGAGACAGAGAGCGATGAAGAGAGGAATAGAAAGGGAGAAAGAGAACATGGGAGGGGCTGTTAGCCATGTATGTGCAGAGAATGGCAGGAGTAAGAAATGTTGGGTGAGAATTGAAGATTGGGGTTGAGAGAGACAGAGAGAACAGCCATGTAACATAGAATCATAGAATATCAGCGTTGGAAGGGACCTCAGGAGGTCATCTAATCCAACCCCCTTCTCAAAGCAGGACTAATCCCCAACTAAATCATCCCAGCCAGGGCTTTGTCAAGCCTGACCTTAAAAACGTCTAAGGATGGAGATTCCACCACTTCCCTAAGTAACCCATTCCAGTGCTTCACCATCCTCCTAGTGAATTTTTTTCCCCTAATATCCAACCTAAACCACACCCACTGTAATTTGAGACCATTACTCCTTGTTCTGTCATCAGGTACCACAAACAGTCTAGATCCATCCTCTTTGAAATCCCCTTTCAGGTAGTTGAAAGTAGCTTTCAAATCCCTCCTCATTCTTCTCTTCTGCAGACTAAACAATCCCAGTTCCCTCAGCCTCTCCTCATAAGTCATGTGCTCCAGCCCCCTAATCATTTTTGTTGCCCTCCGCTGGACTGTTTCCAATTTTTCCACATCCATTTTGTAATGTGGGGCCCAAAACTGGACACAGTGCTACAGATGAGGCCTCACCAATGCCAAATAGAGAGGAATGATCACATCCCTCAATCTGCTGGCAATGCCCCTACTTATATAGCTGAAAATGCCGTTAGCCTTCTTGGCAACAAGGGCACACTGTTGACTCATAATTAATGATGACAAAGAGCAGTCCCTTACCTTCCTTTCTTCCAATGTCCAGGGGCCTGAACCAAATATTTACAGGAGCCGAGCTGGGGCAGGTCTGCTTCAGAATCTCTCTGTCTCACGGCCACTGACTTCAGTTCTCACTGTAGGATCTTCATGGGAAAGATCTCTGAGTAACAGTGTAATATAAAGACACTAAGAGGGGAGATGGCCCCAGGGCCTGCTTGGCTATATCACTGGCAGGAAATCCAACCCCTGGCACCCTGCTGCCAGCCCTCCTTGTATATGTTATTTACAGCTGAAGGATCCTGACGGGGGGCGGGGGGGAAGAGGAATTTAGCAAGTGATCTGCAATATCCTTTCCATCTCTGATTTCTTTGATGCTGTGATCTGAGGAAAGATAATGGAGCAAGTAATTAAGGAAATCATCTGCAAACACTTGGAAGGTGGTAAGGTGATAGGGAATAGCCAGCATGGATTTGCAAAGAACAAATCATGTCAAACTAATCAGATAGCTTTCTTTGATAGGATAACGAGTCTTGTGGATAAGGGAGAAGTGGTGGATGTGGTATACCTAGACTTTTGTAAGGCATTTGATACGGTCTCGCATGATATTCTTATCGATAAACTAGGCAAATACAACTTAGATGGGGCTACTATAAAGTGGTGCATAACTGGCTGGATAACTGTACTCAGAGAGTAGTTATTAATGGTTCCCAATCCTGCTGGAAAGCTATAACGAGTGGGGTTCCGCAGGGGTCTGTTTTGGGACAGGCTCTGTTCAATATTTTCATCAACAACTTAGGTATTGGCATAGAAAGTATGCTTATTAAGTTTGCAGATGATACCAAACTGGGAGGGATTGCAACTGCTTTGGAGGATAGGGTCAAAATTCAAAATGATCTGGACAAATTGGAGAAATGGTCTGAGGTAAACAGGATGAAATTTAATAAAGACAAATGCAAAGTGCTCCACTTAGGAAGGAACGATCTGTTTCACACATACAGAATGGGAAGAGACTGTCTAGGAAGGAGTATGGCAGAAAGGGATCTAGGGGTTATAGTGGACCACAAGCTAAATATGAGTCAACAGTGTGATGCTGTTGCAAAAAAACCAAACGTGATTCTGGGATGCATTAACAGGTGTGTTGTGAGCAAGACACGAGAAGTAATTCTTCTGCTCTACTCTGCATTGGCCAGGCCTCAGCTGGAGTATTGTGTCCAGTTTTGGGCACTGCATTTCAAGAAAGATGTGGAGAAATTGGAGAGGGTCCAGAGAAGAGCAACAAGAATGATTAAAGGTCTTGAGAACATGACCTATGAAGGAAGGCTGAAAGAATTGGGTTTGTTTAGTTTGGAAAAGAGAAGACTGAGAGGGGACATGATAGCAGTTTGCAGGTATCTAAAAGGGAGTCATAAGGAGGAGGGAGAAAACTTGTTCATCTTAGTCTCTAAGGATAGAACAAGAAGCAATGGGCTTAAACTGCAGCAAGGGAGGTTTAGGTTGGACATTAGGAAAAAGATCCTAACTGTCAGGGTGGTTAAACATTGGAATAAACTGCCTAGGGAGGTTGTAGAATCTCCATCTCTGGAGATATTTAAGAGTAGGTTAGATAAATGTCTATCAGGGATGGTGTACAAGAGTTCGCCAGGGCTCAACCCTCTCCAGGGTGGTGGGGAGCCACACCGGCTCACTACACACTGATGGTTCCAGGGAACTAGTCCGGCCAGGGGGTCTCCCTCAGTAATCCTTGCTGTAGCTGGCTGAAATGCGGTTAGTCTGGCCCTGGCTCAGGGCGGGGCAACACTGCTAAGTCTGGGTTTGGGCCCTCCGTCAGGGCTGAGGGACAGTAGTACACAGTATTAAACCCGGGCCCTAGGTCAGAGCGGGACAACAAACACTGAGTCAGGAACTCAGGCCCTCAGGCAGGGCTGAGCAACAGTAACAACAGTATTAAGCCCAGGCCCGAGGTCAGTGCGGGGACGCAAATGCTGCGTCATGGGACTCAGGCCCTCAGGTAGGGCTGAGCAGTAACAACAGGCTCCAGCCTCCTCAGGCAAGGGAGAGGGGGAGTCTGCCACCCAAGAGTTGGGTGGCAGGGGGGTGCAGGCCCTCCCACTCTACTGCGTCCCAGCCCGGGGCCCTAGCAGCGGCTGAAGATCCGCTACTTAGTCAGTGGGGATCCTGGCCGCTACACACCAACATAGGCTCTTGTAGTGCTGCAGCCAGATTGGGGTTGGCTGCCCCCGGGCTACTTCCACAGTCCTCCTCGGGCCCTACCTGGGTCCTGGTGTTGGCCTATGGTGGATCCAGGAGCATGGGTTCATCGGGGCAGGGGTTTGGTCGGCAGGCCCGGCAACTCCTCGGGATAACGGGCGCATGGTAGGTCTGGCAACTCCTTCGGATAGCGGGCACAGGGTAGGCCCGGCCAGTCTGGGCGACCGCCTTGGGCTGCGGGAGCTTCCCAGTCACGGGCTCCACTAGGGACATTTGCTCTCTCCGGCGGCTGGGCTCCTACTGAGCTCTGAGGGCCGGCCTTTATAGTTCCAGGTCGCCGCCTGACCCTCTGAGGGGCGGGCTCAGAGCTCCGTGGCTCCGCCCACTCCGGCCTCCGGATGGGCTCTTCCTCCTCCGGGGCAGTGGGAAGCCACACCGCCTCACTACACACACACCCCGTTCAAGTCTGGCTCCCGCTCATTGGGGCCAGGCTCTTCCATCCCTCCGAGGCGGAACAGAAAGTCTGTGTTCACATGGTCCTTACCAGCCCTATGCTTGATGGTGAATGCATAGGGCTGTAAGGCCAGATACCATCGCACTAATCGGTCGTTATTATTTTTCATTTTCATCAACCATCAGAGAGGGGCATGGTCCGTGACCAGCGTCAACGGAGCCCCAAGGAGGTAGTAGCGTAGGGCATCACAGGCCCACTTCACGGCCAGTGCCTCTTACTCAACCATGGCGTAGTTCTTCTCCTGGGGAAATAATTTTCGGCTGAGATATAAAACCGGGTGGTCCTCTCCATCAACTTCTTGGGACAGGATGGCCTCCAGCCCCACCTCTGAGGCATCTGTCTGGAGGATTGAACCCCCGGCAGAAGTCCAGGCTGTATAGGACTGGCTCTTGGCAGAGACACGTCTGGAGTGTCCGGAAGGCATTTTCACAGTCTGGGGACCACCGCACCTGCCAGGGACTGTTCTTCGTCAACAATCCTGTTAAGGGCACTGCGATGGAAGCAAACTGTGGGATGAACTGCCGGTAGGACCCGACGAGCCCCAGGAACTGTCGGACGTGGCGTTTCGTGGTGGGCATTGGGCAGGCTGCCAGGGCTTGTACTTTCCCGACGAGGGGCTTCACTCGTCCTCCCCCGATAGTGTATCCTAGGTATGTGATCTCCTGCCATCCGATGCAACACTTTTTCGGGTTTGCCGTCAGTCCCGCCTGTCGCAGGGACCTCAGGACCGCTGCTACGCGTTCCAGGTGGTCTTCCCAGTGGCAGCTATAGACCACAACATCGTCCAGATAAGCGGCCGCATAGTCTCGATGGGGCCATAGTAGGATAGGCATCGAACCGTGAGATGGCATTCACCCGCCGGAAGTCTATACAAAATCGGTGGGTGCCGTCGGGCTTGGGTACCAAGACCACTGGGCTATGCCACTCACTCTGAGATGGCTTGATGATCCTAAGGCCAGCATGGCTTTTACCAGTGGTGAGCTGGAGACGGTTCGCACTGGTTCACAGGAACCGGTTGCTAAATTTAGAAGCCGGTTTAGAACCGGTTGTTTTGTTAGGGTTACCATACAGCCAGCAGCCACCACTGCTGCTGGGAGACAAGACACCTCGCTCTGTGCAGCTAGAGCGTCCTTTGCCCGAGCGCTACCTTCCCCCGTTTGCCCCGCATCCCCCCGAATCTCGTCACCCCCAATTCCTCTCCCCCCCCCGAGCCTCGTCACCCCCGGATTCCTCCCCTCCAAGTCTCGTCTTACCTTGGGCTCCTGCAGGCTGATTGAATCAAACTGCAGCTCTCCTGCCCGAGCTGATTCAATCACTCTGCGGGAGCCCAAGGTAAGACAAGACTCAGAGGGGAGGAATCCGGGGGTGACGAGGCTCGGGGGGGGGAGAGGAATTGAGGGTGACGAGGCTTGGGGGGAGGAATCGGGGGGCTGCGGGGCAAACTGGGAGAAGGTAGCGCTCGAGCAAAGGACTCTTGGCTCTTCAGCTGCACAGAGCCGAGGTGTCTTGTCTCCCAGCATCAGCTGCCGCTGCTGCGAGGGGAATCAGACTGCAGCTGGCAGCCTGCGGAGCCCAAGGTAAGAAGGAGAGGGGAGGAATCAGAGAGTGACGGGGCTGGGAGGAGGATGACGAGGCTCGTGGGGGGAGGAATTGTGGGGTGATGAGGCTGGGATGGGGAGAGGGATGGGATCCCCGGGTGGCAGTGAGTTCCCTGTCTGTATGTTCTAAATAATAGCAGCTGTTCCCCTAGCAAAATCCTCTCCTCTACATTTCCTTTCTATTTTTGCCTCATTTTCTCCAGTCCACAGTTCTGTTTTTAAAGCCTATATTCTTCTTCGAGTGATTGCTCATATGCATTCCAGTTAGGTGCGCGCGCGCCGCGTGCATGCTCGTTGGAAGATTTTTACCCTAGCAACACTCAGTGTGTCGGCTGGGTGCCCCGTGGAGTGGCGCAGCTATAGCGCTAGATATATACCCCTGCCGACCCGTCCGCTCCTCAGTTCCTTCTTACCGCCCGTGACGGTCGTTGGAACAGTGGAGTGCGGCACTGCTGACCTCCACAGCACTAGCTTCTCACTTGTTTTTTGCTTCATAGTAGTTGTATATAGTTCTTTAAATATAGTTAGAGTAGTTTACTAGTTTGTGTAGTTAGCATATAGTTACTTGGGGAAATTGGGGGGGGGGCTAGCCCCTTCTCTTTTTCCCCAACCTGGTGCGGGCCCATGCCCAAGGCACCGGGATTTAAGCCATGCTCGGCCTGCCAGAAGCCGATGCCGATTGGAGACCCTTACGATTCGTGCCTGCGGTGCTTATGAGAGTCTCACCTTACCGATAAGTGCCGCATTTGCAAGTCCTTCAAGCCAAGGACGAAAAAGGAGCGGGACTTTTGTTTGAAGCAGCTCCTAATGGAGTCGGCACTTAGCCCTGCGGCGCCAGCACCGGCCGCCCCGCAGTCAGCTTCGGTGCGGAGCGCGCCAGCGGTTCCAGTACGTTCCGGTACCGAGGTCCAGCGGAAGCAGCAGCCGGCACCGGCCCCCCGGCACCGTTCCCTCTCTCCGTCGGGAAAACGCAAGGCGGCACCGACCTCCTCCAAGAAAGTCTCTGCGCCTGGACCTATTACCCGACCTCCGGTTCCGGCACTGGCAGCTCCAGCACCGGCACCGACAGCGCAACAACCGAGCGCTGTGCCGTTGACTCCGGCACCACAAGGGCCGTCGAGTCCGGTACCACCTTGCTCCCCGGTGCACACCGCGGTCGAGCTCGCTCTCCCATCGACGCCGGAGACTTTTTTGACGGTGAGAGAGCTTATAGCCTTGACAGAGCCAACACATTCTCAACCCCTGGCACCGCCAGTGCGGGTTGTTAAATCAGCGGGCAAGCCGGCTATAATGAGGCCTCCTTCCCCTGACCGGCAGGACAGACGGTACTCCAGGTCCCGGTCCCGGAGACGTTCTCGTTCACGCCGCTCCAGATCTCGACACCGCTCGCAGTCCTGGTACCGCTCTCCATCGCGGTACCGGTCGTACTCGCGGAGACGATCCTGGTCCCGGTCTCCAGACAGGCACTATCGGCACCGATCCGGCTCTCGGTACCGCTCCCGGTACTGGTCCTCCCGCAGCCGTTCCCACCGTCGGGACTCGAGATCCCGGTCGACCTCCCGGCACCGGCACGGTAGATGGTCCTGGTCTCACTCTCGGCACTGTGAAGAGCGGCACCGATCCCCAGCACCGTCCAGGGACAGAACGGCGGCGTCGGCGGCGCAGTCGCATAGTCTCTCGGCACCGCCTTGGCCTTCGAGACAGCCATCCGTCTCCTCCCAGGCCGACAGTGCAGCTGACCAGCGCATCGAGCCTCAAGGCCAAGACCAAGGTCCTCCTCAATGGGGCTCCTGGACTCCGTGAGCGTACCATGAGGCGCAAGGAGCCCCCTTTGCCACTTAGCGCTCCAGGCCCTCCGACCACCGAGCGCCTGAGGCCACGGTCAGCAGACCTCCTCCCACGGCCGTGGAAGAGGGGCTGCTGACGTCCGTTGATGCTGAGCATCCCCCTGTCGAAGAGGCCCCACAGCAGCTCGCTGAGCCTCCGCAGGACACTTTGGTCCCGGGCCTGTCCTCCTCTTCCTCCCTGGATGAGGCGGTGGCAGGGGCGTCCGCCTCGGGACCTCCTCCGATTGACCTTCGGGCCCATCAGGACTTGTTGCGGTGGGTGGCCCAGAACATAAACCTGCCAATTGAGGAGGTACCGGAGGATGACGACCCAGTCGTCAATATAATCTCGGCGGATGCGCCTCTTCGAGTGGCCCTGCCATTTATCCGCACTATTCAGCGGAATGCGGATACCGTTTGGCAGTCACCGGCTTCCATCCCTCCGACTGCCCGAGGAGTGGAAAGGAAGTACATGGTCCCATCCAAGGGCTACGAGTACCTCTATACTCACCCTGCTCCATGCTCACTGGTGGTCCAATCGGTTAACGACTGTGAGCGCCATGGCCAACAAGCGCCGGCGCCTAAACCTAAGGAGGTGCGGCGCATGGACCTTTTGGGCCGCAAGGTCTACTCTGCCGGTGGCCTTCAGTTACGGGTTGCCAACCAACTGGCTCTCCTGAGCAGATACACCTTTAACACCTTGGTGTCTCTGTCAAAATTCTCCGAGCTTGTGCCACAGGAGTCCCGTCCTGAGTTCACGGCTCTGGTGGAGGAGGGTAAGAAAGCGTCCCGGTCGGCCCTCCAAGCCTCTCTGGACTCAGCAGATTCGGGAGCCAGGACCCTGGCCTCTGGGGTAACCATGAGGCGCATTTCGTGGCTTCAGGCCTTGTCGCTGTCGCCGGAAGTCCAGCAAACCATTCAGGACTTGCCCTTTGACGGCCAGGGTCTCTTCTCCGAGAAGACCGACTCAAGGCTGCAGACCCTTAAGGATGGTTGCGTCACGATCCGCTCCCTGGGCATGCACACCCAGAGGAGGTCCTTCCGGCCCGTACAACCAGCCCAGGCCGCGGCCGGATAATAGGCGCCGGGGAAGAGTGAACCGGCGCAGACAGTCGGGCAATCAGGGCAACCAGTCCCAACCGCCCTCGAAGTCTGCTTCAGGGCCTAAACAGAACATTTGATGGGACGCCCGAGGACGGCCCACCAGTTTCATTACCGGATCCTTCCCCGTTGTTTTTCCAACCGTCTCTCCCAGTTCCTACCGGCTTGGTCCCAGATAACATCAGACAGCTGGGTACTTCGCACAGTGCAATCTGGTTACCGCCTCCAGTTTGCTTCGCCCCCTCCCTCCCACCTACCCTACCCGTCCCTCTTCAGGGACCCCTCTCACGAGCAATTCCTCTTGCAAGAGTTCGAGACTCTGTTGAGTTTGGGTGCCATAGAGGAAGTGCCAGAAGGCATGAGGGGCAGGGGTTTCTACTCCCGCTACTTCCTGATCCCCAAGGCGAAGGGAGGTCTGTGTCCAGTCCTAGACCTCCGAGAGCTCAACAGATTTCTGGTCAAGCTCAAGTTCCACATGGTGACCCTGGGGACCATTATTCCCTCCCTGGATCCGGGAGACTGGTTTGCCGCCCTCGATATGAAGGACGCATATTTCCATATCACCATTTACCCTCCTCATCGACGCTACCTTCGCTTCGTCGTCAACCGCCAGCACTACCAGTTCACGGTGCTCCCCTTCGGCCTCTCCATGGCACCGAGGGTCTTCACCAAGTGCATGGCGGTGGTCGCCACGGCCCTCCGCCGTCGTCGGATACATGTCTACCCGTATCTCGACGACTAGCTGGTCCGCGGAACGTCCCAGCAGCTCGTAACACAACAAATGTCCGTGATGATAAGGCTGTTTCAAAAGCTAGGCCTTATGATCAACACCGAGAAGTCTACCTTGACTCCAACGCAGAGGACAGAGTTCATCGGCGCAGTCCTGGACTCCAATCTGGCCAAGGCCTGCCTCCCTCTGCCTCGAAGAATAAAATTGTCAGACACATAGGAAAACATAAACTCTTGAGCAATAGTCAACATGGTTTCTGTAAAGGGAAATCGTGTCTTACTAATCTATTAGAGTTCTTTGAAGGGGTCAACAAACATGTGGACAAGGGGGATCCGGTGGACATAGTGTACTTAGATTTCCAGAAAGCCTTTGACAAGGTCCCTCACCAAAGGCTCTTACGTAAATTAAGCTGTCATGGGATAAAAGGAAAGGTCCTTTCATGGATTGAGAACCGGTTAAAGGACAGGGAACAAAGGGTAGGAATTAATGGTAAATTCTCAGAATGGAGAGGGGTAACTAGTGGTGTTCCCCAAGGGTCAGTCCTAGGACCAATCCTATTCAATTTATTCATAAATGATCTGGAGAAAGGGGTAAACAGTGAGGTGGCAAAGTTTGCAGATGATACTAAACTACTCAAGATAGTTAAGACCAAAGCAGATTGTGAAGAACTTCAAAAAGATCTCACAAAACTAAGTGATTGGGCAACAAAATGGCAAATGAAATTTAATGTGGATAAATGTAAAGTAATGCACATTGGAAAAAATAACCCCAACTATACATACAACGTGATGGGGGCTAATTTAGCTACAACGAGTCAGGAAAAAGATCTTGGAGTTATCGTGGATAGTTCTCTGAAGATGTCCACGCAGTGTGCAGAGGCGGTCAAAAAAGCAAACGGGATGTTAGGAATCATTAAAAAGGGGATAGAGAATAAGACTGAGAATATATTATTGCCCTTATATAAATCCATGGTACGCCCACATCTCAAATACTGTGTACAGATGTGGTCTCCTCACCTCAAAAAAGATATTCTAGCACTAGAAAAGGTTCAGAAAAGAGCAACTAAAATGATTAGGGGTTTAGAGAGGGTCCCATATGAGGAAAGATTAAAGAGGCTAGGACTCTTCAGTTTGGAAAAGAGAAGACTAAGGGGGGACATGATAGAGGTATATAAAATCATGAGTGATGTTGAGAAAGTGGATAAGGAAAAGTTATTTACTTATTCCCATAATACAAGAACTAGGGGTCACCAAATGAAATTAATAGGCAGCAGGTTTAAAACAAATAAAAGGAAGTTTCTTCTTCACGCAGCGCACAGTCAACTTGTGGAACTCCTTACCTGAGGAGGTTGTGAAGGCTAGGACTATAACAATGTTTAAAAGGGGACTGGATAAATTCATGGTGGCTAAGTCCATAAATGGCTATTAGCCAAGATGGGTAAGAATGGTGTCCCTAGCCTCTGTTCGTCAGAGGATGGAGATGGATGGCAGGAGAGAGATCACTTGATCATTGCCTGTTAGGTTCACTCCCTAAGGGGCACCTGGCATTGGCCACTGTCGGTAGACAGATACTGGGCTAGATGGACCTTTGGTCTGACCCGGTATGGCCTTTCTTATGTTCTTATGTTCTTATGACATCAGTCCATGGCTTCCATCATCCGAAGCCTGCAGTCCTTCCCGACGACAACGGTGCGCACCTGCCTCAGCCTCCTAGGCCACATGGCGGCATGCACTTTCGTGACCCTATATGCGAAGCTCCACCTTCGCACCTTTCAAACTTGGTTTGCGTCGGTTTACCGCCCGCACAGGGACTCTATAGACACGGTCGTCACGATCCCGAGGTCGGCCCTTGAATCACTCAACTGGTGGTTGGACCCAGAGGTGGTGTGTGCCAGGGTCCCGTTCCGCCCCCCTCACCTCTCCATCACTCTGACCACAGACGCCTCGGCCATGGGGTGGGGTGCGCACCTCGGCAGCCTGCACACCCAGGGCCTCTGGTCACCCCGCGAGCTGACCCTGCACATCAACATCAGGGAACTGCGAGCGGTTCGCTTGGCGTGCCAAACCTTTCACTCCCACCTCCAAGGTCGCTGCGTGTCCGTCTTCACAGACAACACGACAGCGATGTTCTACATAAACAAGCAGAGCGGGGCACTTTCCTCCCTGCTTTGCACGGAAGCGATGCGACTGTGGGACTTCTGCGTAGCCCACTCCATACATCTAATAGCATCGTTTCTTCCGGGAGTACAGAACACGCTGGTGGACCATCTCAGCAGGTCATTCCTCTCCCACGAGTGGTCGATTCGCCCCAATGTTATCCACACAGTTTTCCGGAGGTGGGGCTTTCCCCAAATAGACCTGTTTGCCTCCAAAGAGAACAGGAAATGCCACCAGTTCTGCTCCTACCAGGGACGCTCACAGGGCTCCCTTTCGGACGCGTTCCTCCTGCCGTTGACGGATCACCTGCTGTATGCCTTCCCTCCGTTCCCCCTCATACACCGGGTGCTACTCAAGCTCTGGAGGGACAGGGCCCGCCTCATTCTCATTGCTCCGGCTTGGCCGAGACAGCACTGGTACACCCTGCTGTTCGACCTCTCAGTGTGGGATCCCATTCCCCTCCCGTTATGGCCGGACCTCATAACACAAGACTTCGGCAGGCATTCCCTCCACCTTACAGCTTGGCTCCACCTCCTGCGTGGCTGACCCAAGCGGAGCGTGACTGTTCTGCTGCAGTACAGCAGGTGCTGCTGGAAAGCAGGAAACCCTCCACTCGGTCGACTTACCTCACCAAGTGGAAGCGTTTTGCACACTGGTGCGATCAGAAGGATGTGAACCCTCTCCTGGTGCCTATTCCCAAGACCTTGGACTATCTCTGGTCGCTCAAGGAGCAAGGCCTCGCGGTCTCCTCCTTGAAGGTGCACCTGGCGGCCATTTCCGCCTTTAGGCCCAGCATAGGGGAACGATCCATTTTTTCTAATCACATGGTTTCCCGCTTCCTTAAGGGGCTAGAACGATTGTACCCACAGGTACGGCGCCCTACACCTACCTGGGATTTGAACTTGGTTTTAGCCAAGCTTATGGGAGCCCCCTTTGAGCCCTTGGCCATGTGTTCCCTACTCTATTTGTCCTGGAAAACGGCCTTCCTCGTCGCTATTACTTCAGCAAGACGAGTTTCTGAGCTTCGCGCCCTAACGGCTGACCCACCGTATACCATCTTCCATAAGGACAAGGTGCAGCTTCGGCCACACCCCGCCTTCCTCCCTAAGGTGGTGTCAGTTTTCCATGTAAACCAGGACATCTTCCTCCCGGTTTTCTTCCCGAAGCCGCATGCATCACGTTGGGAACAACAGCTTCATAGCCTCGACGTGCGTAGGGCCCTCGCTTTTTATATAGAGCGAACGAAACCCTTCCGGCATTCACCCCAGCTATTTGTAGCGGTTGCAGATCGCATGAAGGGCAAGCCAGTCTCTGCTCAGCGAATTTCGTCCTGGGTGACATTGTGTATCAGGACATGCTATGAGCTTGCTCGGGTTCCAGCGAGCCATCTCACCGCTCATTCTACAAGAGCACAAGCCTCCTCTGCCGCCTTCCTGGCCCATGTCCCCATCCAGGACATCTGTCGAGCGGCCACCTGGTCTTCCGTTCACACCTTTGCTTCTCACTACGCATTGGTGCAACAATCCAGAGACAATGCCGCCTTTGGCTCAGCAGTCTTACCCTCTGCCACGTCTCACTCCGACCCCACCGCCTAGGTAAGGCTTGGGAATCACCTAACTGGAATGCATATGAGCAATCACTCGAAGAAGAAAAGACGGTTACTCACCGTTTTAACTGTTCTTCGAGATGTGTTGCTCATATCCATTCCAGACCCGACCTTCTTCCCCACTGTTGGAGTAGCCGGCAAGAAGGAACTGAGGAGCAGACGGGTCGGCAGGGGTATATATCTAGCGCTATAGCGGCATCACTCCAGGGGGCGCCCAGCCGACCCACCAAGTGTTGCTAGGGTAAAAACCTCCCGCGAGCATGCACGCGGTGCGCGCACACCTAACTGGAATGGATATGAGCAACACATCTCGAAGAACAACAGTTACAACGGTGAGTAACCGTCTTTTATCTATTCATGTTAATCTGTCTCTTTGTTTCAGACAGGGTTAAATCTGTAACTTGTTTTACATAGAAAAATAGCTAGAGAGATAATGGTAAGACTATATCACCCAGCATTCTAAAGAGGATCTGTCCTTTACACTTTGACTAGGAAAAACAAAACTTGTCTTTGAATTTTATTAACCAATGTAATTGCTTTTAACACATCAGGAAGAAAGGCAATGACTTTAAGACCTGTTTGTATAATAATGGAAATACTATAGTTTCTCACTGGCTAACTGTTAAAACATCATTTCTTTTGTTTACAGCCACTGGCAGTAGCTATATAATCCCTAACCCCACAATGGTGTTCTGTAACATTTGCCATGGCTACTGTCTAAATTCTTGCCAAGCTTTTCATCATATCCACAGAACAGAGATTAAATTAATGTAACTGCTAGCTTCAATTCATACTAGTGCTTGTAAAAACTGCTTCATCAAAGCACTTAGTTCAACTTTGCAATAAATATCAGAATCCAATAAAGACTATTAAATCTGACTTATTGGCTACATGCGTATTATATTTGGAGATGCAGGGCTTGGCTACACTTACAAGTTGCAGCGCTGGTGGAGGCTTTCCAGCGCTGCAATTACACCCCGTCCACACTTGCAGGGCACAACCAGCGCTGCAACTCCCTGGTTGCAGCGCTGGCTGAAAACCCATCCCGGCAGGGGTATAAGGAGTGCAGCGCTGGTGATCCAGCGCTGCTCAGCAGGTGTGGACACTCACCAGCGCTTTAAGTGTCCTC
The DNA here is from genome assembly GCF_020497125.1 of Mauremys mutica. Classification (NCBI taxonomy): domain Eukaryota; kingdom Metazoa; phylum Chordata; order Testudines; family Geoemydidae; genus Mauremys; species Mauremys mutica. Next base: position 122,886,993 of record NC_059075.1, read on the forward strand.
CAGGGAATAAGGAGTTATCCCAGAATTCCTGTTCAGCCACTCTGCTCATCAGTTTGCACTCTACTGCTCTTGCCTCAGGTGACCAGCCCTTTAAATGCCCCGGGAATTTTAAAAATCTCCTTCCTGTTTGCTGCAGCCAGGTGTGGAGTACAATCAGTTAATCTTTCCAGGTGACCATGCCTCCACGTGGCAAACGAGCCCCAGCATGGAGCAATGGCGAGCTGATGGACCTCATCAGTGTTTGGGGGGAGGAATCAGTGCAGGCACAGCTGCGCTCCGGCCGTAGGAATTACGATATCTTTGAGCAGATATCAAGGTCCATGCTGGATAGGGGCCATGATCGGGACGCACTACAATGCAGGGTGAAAGTTAAAGAGTTGCGGAGTGCCTATTACAAAGCCCGCAAGGGGAATCGCCGATCCGGAGCTGCCCCCACGACCTGCCATTTTTACAGGGAGATGGACGAGATACTTGGGGGTGACCCCACTGCCAGTCCCAGGATAACGATGGACACTTCTGAGCAGGCTGGGGGACAGGAGGAGGAGGCGGAGGCGGCGGCGGCGGGGGGGGGGAGGAAACCACGAGTGAAGCTACTGGGATGGGGGAAGACACCCCAGAGTGGGCATGCAGCCAGGAGCTCTTCTCAAGCCAGGAGGAAAGTACCCAATCGCAGCAGCCAGCAGTTGCAGAAGGACAAGCAGAGGAGCGGGTTAACGGTAAGCGGCTTTTATTTTCTGGGTGGAAATGTTTCTGGAGAGGAAGGGGGGTTATGGCTGCATGCATGCCAGCCTCTAGATGTGGAATAGCCCGTTGATGTGGTCTATCACGTCGCGGTAATCTGCTTCAGTTATCTCAGCAAAAGTTTCAGCCAGAGCGTGGGCAATATGCCTGCGCAGGTTTATAGGGAGAGCCACTGTGTTTCTTGTCCCAGTCACGCTGACGCGTCCGCGCCACTGTTCCGCGAGTGGGGGGGGGATCATTTCTGAACACAGGCAAGCCGCGTAGGGTCCCGGGCGGAATCCACATTGCTGTAAAAGAGCCTCCCACTGTCCCCTAGTGACTCGCAGCAGGGAGACATCTTCCAGGATTAACTCCTGTGAAAAATGTTGGGAGACTCTTTAGTGAAGAGATAGGGAGATAGTGAAGATCACCCCTGCAGCTGCATCTTCACTCAACCCCTCTATCACTCCAGATTACCCGAAGCAACCAGCTCCCCTCTATCAATCAAGCCCCACTTCTCCCTCTATAAGCACCCCTCACTCACCGTTTCGTGGCTTCTGTCATGTTATGCGTGTGGTAAAAGAATGCTAAAGTGCGAACCCCCTCAGTGTAACAATTCATGTCTGGAGATAGTGGATACAATGCTGCCCCTGTTAAATGTTTCATTTCTGGGTTTCTACAGTGACCTTGACTCCTGGAGTGAGCAGATGTTCCACAGCACAGAGGCTACAAAATTTGAGAAAAAATCCCCGAAAGAGCAAAGAGGACATGCTGAAGACTGTTCTTCATCACTCTGCTGCAGAGAGAAAGGAATTGAAGGAGTGGTGAGAGAAGGAAAGCATGATCCGCCAGAGACATTGGCGTAGAAACGCTGTGGCAAAGAGGAAAAGCACAAACCAGCTGCTAGACATCCTGTCGAGCCAAGCGGACTCTCTCAAGGCTATCGTAGCCATGCAGGCAGAGCAGTCCCGTGCTGCCCCACAGCCCCCCCCCCGTCCCAAAGCTTTTTGCCTTGTGCCCCAATGTCAGCTCAAACCGCCTTTCCCCAGCATTCAGGTTCTTACCACCACCAGCTGCCTCCAACACCTGTACGTTCACCAACCAGCCCTGATACCTACCACCACCCTTACCCTCTGCACTCAACCCCCATCACCATGCAGTATATGCACCCTGAAGTGCAGGATTTGTTAAACAGCACTCCAGACAGGACATATGCAAACTTGTGACTGTACAGTTCACCAACCCACACCCCTTCCCTCTTGTGTTCATGAAATGTTGTGTGTCTGTCTGTCAAGGAAGTTTTTTTCTTTTCAATAAAACAATTCTTGGCTTTGAAAACAGTCTTTATTATAGCAGATAGTGAAAGATACCTTAGCCCAGAAAAGAAAGAGGCACTGCAAATCATTTTAGGGATAATAGAATAACAGTGTAAACAGTGCAATTCACTCCCATGCAAGGCAGCAAACATTACTGTTGGCTTTCAGCCTCAAATTCTTCCCTCAAGGCATCCCTAATCCTTGAAGCCCTGTGCTGGGCCTCTCTATTAGCCCTGCTCTCTGGCTGTGCATATTCAGCCTCCAGGACTTGAACCTCGGTGGTCCATGCCTCACTGAATGTTTCACCCTTCCCTTCACAAATATTATGGAGGGTACAGCAAGCGGATATAACCGCGGGGATGCTGCTTTCCCCCAAGTCTAGCTTCCCATACAAGCAACGCCAGCGTGCCTTTAAACGGCCAAAAGCACACTCCACAGTCATTCGGCACCGGCTCAGCCTGTAGTTGAACCGGTCCTTGCTCCTGTCAAGCTTCCCTGTATAGGGTTTCATGAGCCAAGGCAGTAACGGGTAAGCGGGGTCTCCAAGGATCACAATGGGCATTTCGACGTCCCCTACTGTGATCTTCCTGTCTGGGAAAAAAGTCCCTGCCTGCATCTTCCTGAACAGGCCACTGTTCCGAAAGATGCGTGCATCATGCACCTTTCCAGGCCAGCCTGTGTAAATGTCAATGAAATGCCCGCGGTGATCCACAAGCGCCTGGAGAACCATAGAGAAATACCCCTTACGATTAACGTACTCTGATGCCAGGTGGGGGGGGGGCCAGAATAGGAATATGCGTCCCATCTATTGCCCCTCCACAGTTAGGGAAACCCATTTGTGCAAAGCCATCCACAATGTCCTGCACGCTCCCCAGAGTCACGGTCTTTCTTAGCAGGATGCGATTAATTGCCTTGCAAACTTGCATCAAAACGATTCCAACGGTCGACTTTCCCACTCCAAACTGGTTCCCGACCGACCGGTAGCTGTCTGGATTTGCCAGCTTCCAGATTGCAATAGCCACCCGCTTTTCCACCGTTAGGGCAGCTCTCAATCTTGTGTCCTTGCGCCGCAGAGTGGGGGCGAGCTCAGCACACAGTCCCATGAAAGTGGCTTTTCTCATACGAAAGTTCTGCAGCCACTGCTCGTCATCCCAGACTTCCATGACGATGTGATCCCACCAGTCAGTGCTTGTTTCCCGAGCCCAAAAGCGGCGTTCAACGGTGCTGAGCATTTCCGTGAATGCCACAAGCACTTTAGTGTCACACGCGGCAGGAGAATTGATATCGATATCATCGTCAGACTCCTCACTGTCACTTTGGAGCTGAAGGAATAGCTCGACTGCCAAACGTGTTGTGCTGGCGACACTCATCAGCACAGTCCTCAGCAGCTCGGGCTCCATTTCCCACAGAAATCGCGATTCACACACAGAGCAGAAAGACACTCACAATGGCGCCAAACGTTGCCAGAAAGACAGAATGCTGGGATGTGAAGCGATGCACCACGGGGCGTTGGAACAGGAAGCGGAATGACCCACACACTTCCTTCCCCTTCCCACAATACTCAGCGCCAAAACGGCGCCAAAACGGGATGAGGTGCTCTGTGGGATAGCTGCCCACAATGCACCTCTCAATACAGCGCTGGAAAGTGCTGCAAGTGTGGCCACACTGCAGCGCTGGTAGCTGTCAGTGTGGCCACACTCCAGCGCTGGCCCTACACAGCTGCATGACCAGCGCTGTAACTCCCAGCGCTGCAACTTGTAAGTGTAGCCAAGCCCGCAGTCAGCTATTATTCAACAGTGAGTTTTGGGGGGGCGGCTGTCAGGGGGCAGGGATGTGGAGGGGGTCGGGGCAATCAGGGGACAGGGAGCGGGGTGATTTGGGTAGGGGGTGGGGACCTGGGGGGGTAGTTAGAGTGGGGGGATCTTGGGAGTCAGTGGTCAGGGGACAAGGAGCAGGGGTGGGGTTGATGGATTGCAGGTTCTGAGGGGGGCAGTCGGGGGCAGGACGTGGTGGGGTGTTGGATGGGGAGGACAGCTGTTTTGGGAGGCACAGCCTTCCCTACCTGCCCCTGATACAATTTTGCAATCCCGATGTGCGAGGGCAGCTTTAGGAAGTGTGGGGACCGATTTGAACAGTTTTGACAGGGCCCTGGCAGGGATGAACTTAAAAAAAAACACGTAAAAAAACACATGGGGCTTACTCACTGGGCGGCGCTCCAAGTCTTTGGCGGCACTTTGGCGGCGGGTCATTCACTCGCTCTGAGTCTTCGGTGGCACTGAAGGACCCGCCACCTAAGTGCTGCTGAAGACCCGGAGCAAATGAAGGACCTGCCGCCAAAGACCCGGTAGGGAACCGGTTGTTAAGATTTTGGCAGCTCATCACTGGCCTTTACCTCTTCCTTCACCTCCTGTCACATCTGGTACGGCAGTGGCCTGGTTGTTTCCTGGTTTACCTTCCCTGGCTTGGTCTGGATAGAGTGATAGACCAGGGTCGTGTATCCAGGTAGGGCTGTGAAGGTTCCCTGGAAAGCCTGCAGGAGAAATTTGGCCTGCTTGCGCCACTCTTCCGTAAGGGTGTCGCCAAGCAGAGGAGCAGTGGAGTCTTCTGTCTGGGGTGCGCGGGGACTCAATTCAGGCTCTGGCAGGTAAGGGTTAATCAGCAGGCCCTCCCGCTCCCACCACAGTTTCAGCAAATTCACACGGTATCGCTGGGTCTTCTTGCGTCGGTCGGGTTGGTGGATCTCGTAAGTGACGGGCCCATCCTTACAAGCTACCTCGTAGGGTCCCTGCCAATGGGTCAGTAGCTTTGACTCGCTCGAGGGCAGGAGGAACAGGACCCAATCCCCGGGTTCAAAGTCACGTACCTGCGCCTCCTGGTTATAAGTTTGTTCCTGCCTGTCCTGTTCAGCCTTTAAGTTTCCACGAGCCAGGGCCCAAGGCTGAGCAAAGTACTCCTGCAGCTGGAGGACATACTTCAGGAGTCCTTGGGTTGGGAGAGGGGGATTGCTCCCAAGTTTCCCGTATCAAGTCCAACAGGCCCCGCAGATGGCGCCCATACAACAGTTCAAATGGGGAAAACTTGGTTGATGACTGGGGTACCTCAAGGATGGCTAGCAGCAGGGGAGGGAGCAACTGGTCCTACCGGCGTAGCTCCTCCGGCGGGAACTTCCACAACATCTCCTTGAGGGTCCAGTTGAATCGTTCCACCAGCCCGTCCGTCTGCGGGTGGTAGACGGAGCTGTGTAACTGTTTAACCCCCAGGAGCTCGCAGACCTGCTGTAACAACCTGGAGGTGAAATTGGTGCCTTGATCTGTTAAGATTTCTCAGGGGAAGGCCCACCAGAGTAAAGACCTTCACCAGTTCCCCAGCGATGGTCCGGGCGGTGGTGCTCCGCAATGGAATGGCCTCAGGGAAATGGGTGGCGTAGTCAATGATGACCAGGACATACTGGAACCCTGAAGCACTTTTTGGGAGGGGGCCCACGGGGTCCATGGCCACTCATTCAAAAGGCATCTCTATTATAGGCATGGGGACAAGGGGTGCCCTGGGCACTCACGGGGGAGCGGCTAACTGGCACTCTGGGCAGGAGCTACAATAGTTCCTTACCTCCTGGTGAATGCCGGGCCAGAAGAACCGTGTCAAAATCTGGGCGAGGGTCTTCTCATGGCCCAAATGCCCGGCAGCCGGGATAGCATGTGCCAGCTTCATCACAGCTTGCTGGTGACACCGCGGTACCAGCAGCTGGGTTTGGGGTTTCTTCGGGCAGGGGTCACAGTCAATCCAGTATAGGCGGTCCCGGTGTAGTTTGAAGTGGGGCCACTGGGTTGCGTGCTGGGGGTTGATGATGGTCCCATCGACTGCTGCTAGCTGTTCATAGGCCCGGCTAAGGGTAGGGTCAGCTCTCTGGTCACGGCAAAAATCAGTATGGAGGAGGGGTTCGACCGCGGGCTCCAGCAGGGGATTGTCGGTTTCTTCAGTTCCTGCTTTGGTTCCTGGGGTCCTGCACTCCTCTTCCGGTAGGGCCTCCTGGCACTCCCCCTCCAGCGCTGGGGTCAACCGGAGGACCTCCTCAAAGGCAGGCCAGTCCCGCCCCAGGATCACCAGGTACACAAGTCGAGCGGCTAAGCCGACAATGATTTGTCGGGTGAAGCCAGCCACTGTTAATGGGACCAAAGCACTCGGGTAAGGCCGGACATTCCCATGGATCCATTGCAGGTGAATTGTTCCCAGGTGGGGGTCCACCCGGGGTCCCAAAGCCTGGCGAATCAGTGTCTGGCTGCAGCTGGAGTCGATCAAAGCCTGGGTGGCATGGTCCCTGATCACTACCGGGACCGTGATCTTGGGAGCTTGTGGTAGCCGAGACCTGGTGTCCCCTGCACAGACCTGCCCAAAGCTGCAGTCCATTTCCGTGCAGTCCCGCTGCAAGTGTCCTGATTTTCCACAAAGAAAACAGGGTCTGAGTTCAGGGCGACCGCCCCGGGAGGGGGCTCCCCTCGGACTCCTAGGTATGCCGTCTGGGCAGTCTCCGGTATGCCCCCGGTATGCCGTCTGGGCAGTCCCTATTAGGTATGGGGCCAAAAGGGTGGCCCATTGGTCCTGGGGCCACCCAGCGACCAGTGCCACCCGTTCGAACGTTACCAAGAACGCCTCGGGGTCATCGTCGGGACCCATCTTGGTTAGTTGCACTGGGGCGGCTGGGCATGGTGACCAAGCCCCGTCCCCTTGCTGCAGGTCTACGGGGTGCGGTAATGCTGTCACCAGCTGCTGCAGCTGGGCTCCGAGCTGCTGCTGCTGCTGGAGTTGGGCGGCATGCTGCTGTTGCTGCTGCTGGAGTTGGGCAGCGTCCCGCTGTTGTTGGTGTTGGAGCTGGGCAGCTGCCTGCTGCTGCTGCTGCTGTAGCTGGGCGGCCTGCTGCCGCTCTTGGCTCTCCGTTAGCAGCTTAAACAGTCGCTCCATCTGCATGGTTCTCTGGGGGTGGCTTTCCCCCTCCGGCCCCTTCTCACAGGGGTCAAGGGATCAGATCCCCACTTCTCGTACCACGTGTACAAGAGTTCGCCGGGGCTCAACCCTCTCCGGGGCAGTGGGGAGCCACACCGGCTCACTACATACTGATGGTTCCCGGGAACTAGTCTGGCCAGGGGGTCTCCCTCGGTAACCCTTGCTGTAGCCGGCTGAAATGCGGTTAGTCCAGCCCTAGGTCAGGGCGGGGCAGCAAACGCTGAGTCAGGGGGCTCAGGCCCTCAGGTAGGGCTGAGCAGTAACAACAGGCTCCAGACTCCTCAGGCTAGGGAGAGTGGGAGTCTGCCACCCAAGAGTTGGGTGGCAGGGGGGACGCAGGCCCCCCCACTCCACTGCGTCCCAGCCGGGGGCCCTAGAAGCGGCTGAAGAGCCGCTACTTAGTCAGTGGGGATCCTGGCCACAACACACCGACATAGGCTATGGTAGTGCTGCAGCCAGACTGGGGTCGGCTGCCCCCGGGCCACTTCCACATTCCCCCTTGGGCCCTACCTGGGTCCTAGTGTTGGCCTATGGGGGATCCAGGATCATGGGTTCGTCGGGGAAGGGGTTGGTCGGCAGGCCCGGCAACTCCTCGGGATAATGGGCGCAGGGTAGGTCCAGCAACTCCTCCGGATAGCGGGCGCAGGGTAGGTCTGGCAACTCTTCTGGATAGCGAGCGCAGGGTAGGCCCGGACAATCTGGGCGACTGCCTCGGGCCGCAGGAGCTTCCCAGTCACGGGCTCCCCTAGGGACATCTACTCTCTCTGGTGGCTGGGCTCCTACTGAGCTCTGAGGGCTGGCCTTTATAGTTCCAGGTCACCGCCTGACCCTCTGAGGTGCGGGCTGAGAGCTCCCTGGCTCCGCCCACTCTGGCATCTGGATGGGCTCTTCCTCCTCTGGGGCAGCGGGGAGCCACACCGCCTCACTACAGATGGTCTAGACAGTATTTGGTCCTGCCATGAGGGCAGGGGACTGGACTCAATGACCTCTCGAGGTCCCTTCCAGTCCTAGAGTCTATGAATCTGTGAATCTATGAAATCTCCATCCCCACAACTGGCTCTACCAGGCTGGGTGTGCGGGGACTAACTTGGCTGTCTCGATTGGGTCTCCCATTGGAGGTCTCTCCATCCTCTCTGGGATCTACCTTAACTTGAAAGACCCTCTGGAGTGTGACCCGGACAAAGACCCTGAATCACTGCTTCCAGTAGCTCTTTACTATGAAGAAAATAACTGGCTTGGCGCTACCATTTACAGAGGTCAGCATGCAAGATATGTCAGTCTGGTGATAAGAACTGATAAACTGGAGAAGGTATTGGACACTGTGAGAAACACACAAGATGAGGAAGAAGAGGATATGAGCGGAATACCTTGTACTGTTTTCATGGTGACATCAGCTTGAAGAACAGGGTCAGATTGGACAGAAGAACCATAAGGGGAATAGATTTCACAGTAGCAGCTGTGTTAGTCTGTATCCGCAAAAAGAACAGAAGTACTTGTGGCACCTTAGAGACTAACTAATTTATTTGAGCATAAGCTTTTGTGGGCTACAGCCCACTTCAGGCCAGACATGAGTATGAGTGTCATCGGACAGTTTTTCAGTTCCATTAAAAACAGAAAAAAGACACCAATCCTCTTAGCTGGCAGAAGAGAGCCCACAGCAGGGCACAGACAATGACAGACAAATGTTTTGGGTGGTAGCATCGGCACCAGCTGTTGTTAAGAAAGGACAGACACCTCAGTGCTGATGGCTGTCAGGAGGTACAAGCTGGTGCTGTATGTGACCAAAGGCAGCAGGGAAAATGTCCTCATTAAGTAGAAAAAATCATGAACTACAACAATAGAAATATTCAACAGTATTAATTATGAGGAAAACAAGCAGTGGTAGCCAGACTGAGGATGTAGACGGTGAAGGGGTTTCTCTTAATGCAGAAGCCAAGGAACCAGAGGATGATTCTGTTCCTCACCAGCCCAAGGAAGCAGATGAGCAGAGTGATGCCATCAATGATCACTGCAAGTAAATCATATATTTGGCATTCAGTCCTATTTTCTGGACCCCAGAATACAAGCTAGGCTATGCAGGAGACAGGGACACTCCACTGAGCTCAGTCATTATGAAACCTCTGCTCTGTGATACTTGGTCTTTCCTCACATAGCCCCATTCAGTCAAATCGATGAACCCCTTCCAGGGTAGCAGAGTTCAACAAACTGTCAGCCCTTTTCAGAATCTTCGGCCCCATCTCTGGGCCCTTTAAGTCCCACCTCACTTGGGCTTCCTGAGAAAGCCTTGTCCACATCTCAGGGCTGAGGCCATTCTCCCAGTGGTTGGTGGGGGGACCCAGGCCCATCTACTACTCGAGGTCCCACCCAGGGACCCTATAAACAGCAACTACATACCGCTGCCTCCAGTTCGTTGCTGCTGTTCCCTGGGACTTTCCTAACATAGGACCTTTCTTTTCCCCCTACCCTCAGGGCAGAAGTTCTCAGGTCCTCCTCGCTGAATGCCAGTGCCACCCAAACCCTGTCCTCTGGTTCGGCCTTGAGCTCCTGTGACCAGGAAGGAGCACCCTTCCACACTTGCTCCTCTGGTCCTCATGGGAACTGACCTGCTCAGGGTCTGCAGCTATTTTCATCTGATCCTGCTGGGTTCTGATTGGCTGCTTCAGTGCAACCTGTCTAGGCAGGCCTAGAGAACACACCTTTGCTGCTTCTTCCTGGGGTGGGATGGGCTAGGACCAATGGGCCTCGAAGGGCGGGGTGCACCCTGTAGTAAGATGAGGCCTGAAACATAAACCCTTATCAGAGGCCCAGTATGAGGCCTGAGGCCTGAACTAAAGTAATGGTCAACATAACATAAAGCAAAGTTAAGCTGTGAGCCAGAGGCAGGCCCTGCTCACAGAAGCTGGCAAGGAAAGGGCTGATACTGCATAAAGAGACATACCTAAAAGGTACTGGGCACCAGATATCAGAACATTCGCATACTTGTACACTCCACACAGATAACAAGGAACAGGCTGACCCATCCCAGTGACAGGGCCAAAAGGGTAATATGATGGATAGAGTTGTTTTGTTCGAACCAACATGTACAAGGTGAGAGGCGGCACCTTACTACGTAGAGGGGTTGTACCTTGCTACGTAGAGGGGTTGCACCTCAATACGTCAGGAGTAATGTGTAACTTGTTTATACCTCTGTATAAGAATGCATCCCTGAGTGGATGTCTTTCTCCAGCCTAGGGGGCAGTGGAAAGTTCCGCCACTGACTGAACTGAGTCCATTGCCAGGGAGCATGTATGTACTGGCTAGCATCACCTTAGCAGCACCTTGGACTTCGTTTGGCCGGGAGCTGGAGACTGTGTTTCTCTTCAACAATAAACCTGGCCGACGTGCCTTCGTACCTTACTAGAGTCTGTGGTCATTGGGGGTTCTCTCGGGATCTGCTGTGTCAGCTATCTGCGGAGAGCTGGGGCAGCACACAGCGGGAACACACACATGCAGCCGATTGATATCAACATTCAACAAAGCAGAGCACCACACCAGTAGCATCTGACAACACACCCTTTCACAAAAGAATTCCTTACTTTTTTTAACTCTTTAATTGTCTCCTCTACCCCTATTTTGGGTATGCGTGTTTAGCAGATATGCAAAGGAGTTTTTGTTTGTCTGGTGACTCCTAAGAAAGCCAGGTCCCCAGAGCGCTGATCTCCATCAGAGTTAATGTCCTGCCATTCCATAAAGCAGCAGATCAGATACCTTACAAACAATCACATCCTACACACTGTGTGTGGGTCCCTGCAGCACCTCCCACTCCCCCATGGGCTCCTGACAAATGGAGGCCTCGTGGCTGGGAATGCCCTTCTTTAGAGACCTCTTTTCGAGGCCATGCTTTGCACCCCACTCTCGGGTTTGCTCACTCCTACTACCAGCACCGCACTCCAGCCCCAGTGTCTGCCCAAATTGCAACAACACATCCTTGTTCCTGCAGTTGGGCATAGTCACAGACAAGACCTTTCGACTCAGCTCACTCATCATGAACCCACCACTGTGGGATGCTAGTCTTTCCTTTTCTCCTTCTCTCACACACACCTGTTAGCAGAGAGCAGACAGAAGGTATCAATGACTTGGACATTCCCAGCACTGTGTTTCACTGATTGTTCCATCCAGATCCCAGTGAGTGGGAGTGAGAAATATCCAGAGAGATAATGGCCATGGGGGATACTAGGGACAGAGAGAGACACGGAAGATGACTGATATGTACAGACCAGCCTGGAGAGAGAAAGACTGACAGAGTTAGGGAGACAGAGAGCGATGAGAGAGGAATAGAAAGGGAGAAAGAGAACATGGGAGGGGCTGTCAGCCATGTACGTACAGAGAACGGCAGGAGTAAGAAATGTTGGGTGAGAATTGAAGAGTGGGATTGAGAGAGACAGAGTGAAAAAGAGACAGAGAGAACAGCTATGTATCATTAATGATGACAAAGAGCAGGCCCTTACCTTCCTTCCTTCCCTCCTTCCAACATCCAGGGGCCTGAACCCAGTATTTACAGGAGCTGGGCTGGGGCAGGTCTGCTTCAGCGTCTCTCTGTCTCACGGTCACTAACTGCAGTTCTCACTATAGGATCTTCATGGGAAAGATCTCTGAGTAACAGTTTAATATAAAAACACAAAGAATTTCCCTGCCAGTCCCTGTGCAGTGTCCAACACTCAATCCCTTCCCTGGTCCTGTCATAGAAATGTCTTCCCCACATTTGGCAGGGTGGCACACAGAGATCACAGTGTCAGGGTATCTCATGACCATTGGGCAGTTTGATAATATCAGACAGGGCTATGCTTCCCTTTTCTGGCTGCTTCTGACCTCCTGCACATAAAGGAAATGCTTGCACAAGGTTAAGTCTCACAGGATAGAATCACAGAAAGTTGCTCTTCTCTGAGAAAGGTTCTTGCTGTTTTAGGGCGTTACCCTACTATGTTCATTACAATGAAAATTTGCACCTTCTTAATTGTTTAATTTTTCTAAATAACATATTTTTGGGACACTTTGGTTATGATTTTTGTGTCTTGAGATTTCCCAACACCAGAGTATCTGGGCTATGATATATATTCTACACATCCCCAAAGAGATATCTGATGTTCATATAATTTTCTCTGAGAAAGGTTTCTGGTGTTTTAGGGTGTTACCCTACTGTGTTCATTAGCATGTTCCCCACTAGCCCAAAGAGGTAGATTATAAGAGTGACATCAGTAATGATCACTGCAGGTAAATCATATATTCGGCATTAAGTACTATTTCCTGTATCCCCAGAATACAAGCTGGACTATGCAGGAGACAGGGACACTCCGCTGAGCTGAGTCATTATGAAACCTCTGCTCTGTGATACTCAGTATTTTCTTCTCCCCTTCTCACACACACACCTGTTAGCAGAGATCACACAAAGGCAAATCAGTAACTCGGCTATCCCCAGCATTAATTATTCCATCCCATCCCCAGTCTCATGGCCTGGAACAGCAAGATATCAATGAGTGGGAGTGAGAAATATTGAGAGAGATAATGGCCAGGGAGGTTTCTGGAGACAGAGACAGACAGGGAGAAAGGGGTATGGGAGGAGACCAGCCTGGCCAAGTGAGATAGAGGGTTAAGGAGGCAGAAATAGAGATTGAGAGGGGCTGTCAGCCTTGTAGGGAGGAGACAGGGGGTGAGAGCTGCAGAGGGGAAGAGAAAGAGAGACCAGCCAAGTATCACTAATGATGTCAAAGAGCAAAGAATCCATCCACCTTACTTTTCTTCAGTCCCATGCGTTGCATATCTGAAGTTAATGATGATTCCAGTTTGTTGAATAACAGACTCACCTGGAATTAAAGATTATCAATCAGTGATTAGTACAGCACTATACAGAAAACAGAAAGAACAGATACATTACCAGCCTTGATGTGAGGTAAAAGCTGGCTCTGTGTCTCTTCTTCACTGTAACTGGTGGGGCGCAACAGTTTCATTTCCTAGCTAAATGCCAAAATTTCTGTCATTATATAAGGGTTTTAGACAGAGAAACCCTTCTTTGCCAGAACCATATGTTCAGATGTCATTTCTTACATTCTGATGGAATTTCCTTTAATATCTGTACATTCTTAGTTTACCTGATTGATGTGTGAAGGCATAATTGTTTACAGCTGAAAGGACCAAGTGTTCTTCAAGATAATATATTTCAGTCAGTCCTTCTTCCCCCCGATCATCATTCTTCTCTGTTGATTCCCCAACAGGAAACATCTGCCATAACAATCTTCCCTCATATCTATATATAAGAGGATGGTTTTCATGAATATCTGGAGTTCTATTGACATGGAGGTGCCAAGGATTATTAGATACAGCCTAAAGCATAGAATTCCTGAATAGGGTTATGCTGGGCCTTAGAATTCAACCATACTATTTGTTAATATCATAGAGATTCTAAATAATAGTTAATATACAAAATAAACAAATATACAAAAAGAAAAGGACTAAAAGGGTTAATATTTACTAACAGATACTAACACATGGGACCCCAATTGTATCTTCTTGGGAACTCTTTCTGAGGAATAATCTGTAATCCAGACTCTAAGAATTTCCCTGTCAGCTCCTGTGCAGCATCTGACACCTAGTCCCTGCCAAGTCCCACCAGAGAAATGTCTTCACAGTGGGCAGGGTGGAACACAGAGTTGTCTACATTGGGGCATTTCATGAGCAGTTTATAACATCAGGTAGTGTCACAGCTCTGCCTCCCTGGTCACAGGAGCTCAAGGCCGAACCAGAGGACGGGGGTTTGGGTGGCACTGGCATTCAGCAAGGAGGATCTGAGAACTTCGGCCCTGAGGGTAGGGGGAAAAGAAAGGGCCTATGTCAGGAAAGGCCCAGGGAACAGCAGCAATGAACTGGAGGCAGCGGTATGTAGTTGCTGTTTATAGGGTCCCTGGGTGGGACCTCGAGTAGTAGATGGGCCTGGGTCCCCCCACCAACCACTGGGAGAATGGCCTCAGCCCTGAGATGTGGACAAGGCTTTCTCAGGAAGCCCAAGTGAGGTGGGACTTAAAGGGCCCAGAGATGGGGCCGAAGATTCTGAAAAGGGCTGACAGTTTGTTGAACTCTGCTACCCTGGAAGGGGTTCATCCATTTGACTGAATGGGGCTATGTGAGGAAAGACCAAGTATCACAGAGCAGAGGTTTCATAATGACTGAGCTCAGTGGAGTGTCCCTGTCTCCTGCATAGCCTAGCTTGTATTCTGGGGTCCAGAAAATAGGACTGAATGCCAAATATATGATTTACTTGCAGTGATCATTGATGGCATCACTCTGCTCATCTGCTTCCTTGGGCTGGTGAGGAACAGAATCATCCTCTGGTTCCTTGGCTTCTGCATTAAGAGAAACCCCTTCACTGTCTACATCCTCAGTCTGGCTACCACTGCTTGTTTTCCTCATAATTAATACTGTTGAATATTTCTATTGTTGTAGTTCATGATTTTTTTCTACTTAATTGAGGACATTTTCCCTGCTGCCTTTGGTCACATACAGCACCAGCTTGTACCTCCTGACAGCCATCAGCACTGAGGTGTCTGTCCTTTCTTAACAACAGCTGGTGCCGATTCTACCACCCAAAACACTTGCCTGTAATTGTCTGTGCCCTGCTGTGGGCTCTCTTCTGCCAGCTAAGAGGATTGGTGTCTTTTTTCTGTTTTTAATGGAACTGAAAAACTGTCTGATGACACTAATACTCATGTCTGGCCTGAATTTCCTGATTTTCATTCCCCTTATGGTTCTTCTGTCCAATCTGATCCTGTTCTTCAAGCTGACGTCACCATGAAAACAGTACAGGGTATTCCGCTCATATCCTCTTCTTCCTCATCTTGTGTGTTTCTCACAGTGTCCAATACCTCCTCCAGTTTATCAGTTCTTATCACCAGACTGACATATCTTGCATGCTGACCTCTGTAAATGGTAGCGCCAAGCCAGTTATTTTCTTCATAGTAAAGAGCTACTGGAAGCAGTGATTCAGGGGCTTTGTCGGGGTCACACTCCAGAGGATCTTTCAAGTTAAGGTGGATCCCAGAGAGGATGGAGAGACCTCCCACGGGAGACCCAATGGAGACAGCCAATTAAGTCCCCGCACACCCAGCCTGGTAGAGCCAGTTGTGGGGATGGAGATTTCCTCAGATCACAGCATCAAAGAAATCAGAGATGGAAAGGATATTGCAGATCACTTGCTAAATTCCTCCCTCTCCCCCTCCCACCCCGGTCAGGATCCTTCAGCTGTAAATAACATATACAAGGAGGGCTGGCGGCAGGGTGCCAGGGTGGGATTTCCTGCCAGTGATATAGACAACCAGGCCCCTGGGGCCACCTCCCCTCTCTGCCCATCCCCATATCCATCGGGGCTTGTTGGGGAGGACTGGCTGTTTCACACTGTGGCCCCATGCAGCTGGGGAGGGGATTCCACACTTGTTTCCTTCTCTTATAGCCATTACATTTCCCTCATTCACAGATGTGTCTTTGTGTCCTTCTGGGATTATTTAAATTTTCTAATGACCATATTGATATAGATATTTATATCAGAGGCATAACCGTGTTAGTCTGGATCTTAGATATTTATAGTTACTACTTCTTTTAAAGTCACCATTTGACGTGAATGTCAAGACAATATCACCTTTCATACCGGTTCTGTTGAAATGCCTTTCTTTAATCTCCTTTTCTAGTAGATGGGTTTCTTGAAAAAAGCAGAAATCATTTATTCCCCCATTAATTTTATAAATTATATGGACGTCAGATATCTCTTTGGGGATGTGTAGAATATATATCATGGCCCAGATACTCTGGTGTTGGGAAATCTCAAGACACAAAAATCATAACCAAAGTGTCCCAAAAATATGTTATTTAGAAAAATTAAACAACTGAGAAGGTGCAAATTTTCATTGTAATGAACATAGTAGGGTAACGCCCTAAACAGCAGGAACCTTTCTCAGAGAAGAGCAACTTTCTGTGATTCTATCCTGTGAGACTTAACCTTGTGCAAGCATTTCCTTTATGTGCAGGAGGCCAGAAGCAGCCAGAAAAGGGAAGCATAGCCCTGATGTTGTCTGATGTTATTAAACTGCCCAGTGGTCAGAAGATGCCCGGACACTGTGATCTCTGTGTGCCACTCTGCCCAATGTGAGAAAGACATTTCTATGACAGGACCAGGGAAGGGATTGAGTGTTGGACGCTGCACAAGGACTAGCAGAGAAATTCTTCGTGTCTTTATATTACACTGTTACTCAGAGATCTTTCCCATGAAGATCCTACAATGAGAACTGCAGTTAGTGACCGTGAGACAGAGAGACTCTGAAGCAGACCTGCCCCAGCTCGGCTCTTGTAAATACTTGGTTCAGACCCCTGGACGTTGGAAGGAAGAAAGCAAGGTAAGGGCCTGCTCTTTGTCATCATTAATGATATATGCCTGTTCTCTCTGTCTCTCTCAACTCCACTCTTGAATTCTCACCCAACTTTTCTTATTCCTGCCATTCTCTGCACATATATGGCTGACAGCCCCTCCTATTTTCTCTTTCTCCCTTTCTATTCCTCTCTGTCTCTCTAACTCTGTCTCTGTCTCTGTCTGTCTCTCCAGGCTGGTCTGTATACATCGGTCTTTCTCCAGGTCTCTCTCTGTCCCTAGTATCCCCTATGACCATTATCTCTCTGGATATTTCTCACTGCCACTCCTTGGGATCTGGCTGTTCCTGGCCAGGGGGCTGGGGAAGGGCTGGAATCAGGGCTGTCTCCGGGCATCAGCGGAGGAAGCACATGCCTGGGGTGGTACAGTCCGGGTGGCTTTTTTTTGCTTCTTCAGTTTGGGTGGCAGTCTGAGCAGGTTGGTTTTTTTTGTTTTTTTTTGCTTGGGGTGGCAAAAATGGTCGAGCCGGCCCTGGCTGGAATGATCAGTGAAAAACAGCATTGGGGTTGTCAAAGTCACTGATTCTCCTCTGTCTGCTCTCTGCTAACAGGTGTGTGTGAGAGAAGGAGAACAGGAAAGACCAGCATCCCACAGTGGAGGGTTCACGATGAGTGAGCTGAGTCCAATGTACCTGTCTGTGACTATACACAGCCAGGAGCCTGAGGATGAAAATTATAGATGTGCAACAGATTATTTAACTGCAGTGATCATTGACAGCATCACTCTGCTGCTCTGCCTGTTCGGGATGGTGGGGAATGGGATTGTGCTCTGGTTCCTTGGTTTCCACATTAAGAGGAACATCTTCACTGTCTACATCCTCAACCTGGCTGCTGCTGACTTTGGCTTCCTCCTCTGCCTGCCTGGTTTCCTTATAACCTTTAATGCCAAACATTTATTTTGTTTTCCTTTAGCGGAACTTAACTTAATAAACTCATTTCAACTGCTGTCTTTGTTCGCATACAGCACCAGCCTTTATCTCCTGACGGCCATCAGCACTGAGCGGTGTGTGTCTGTCCTCTTTCCCATCTGGCACCGATGCCGCCGCCCAAAGCACTTGTCTGCCATTGTCTGTGCGCTGCTCTGGGCTCTCTCCAGCCTGCTGTCAGGAATAGTGTATTCTTTATGTTTTGTTGATGGAACTGAAAATTGTTGGCTTACGTTCCTACCCATGTATGGCCTGAATTTCCTCATTTTTGCTCCCATCATGATTGTGTCCAGTCTGATCTTGTTCATCAAGCTCCGACATAGCTCACAGCGACGTCAGCAAGAAAAGCTCTACACTGTTATCCTGCTCACTGTCCTCTTCTTTCTCATCTTTGCTGTTCCCCTCAGTGTACAATACTTCCTTGACCTTATTCATTATAGTCACGCTAATGAGCTATCTTACCTGCTGGCTTCTATAAACAGCAGCATCAACCCAGTTATTTACTTCCTAGTTGGGAGCTACAGGCAGCACCGATTCAGAGGCTGCCTCCAGGTTGCACTCCGGAGCATATTTGAAGAAAAGACAGATTCCAGAGAGGGAGGAGAAACCTCCAGACAAGACACAGTGAAGACATCAATTTAAATCTCGGCAGCACCCAGCCTAGGACACCCTGTTCTCGGGATGGAGATTTCCCTAGTTCACATCATCAAAGAAATTAAAGATGGAAAGGACTCAGTAGGTCATTTGCTAAATTCTTCCTCTCTCCGACCCAGAGCAGGATCCTTCCTAAAGTTGATCCCCAGGTTTCTGTGCAGTTGTAAAGGACACCAATGGGTAACATGGGACCCAATCCTTCTCCCTTTGGAATCAGTGGGGGAAGTCCTGTTGGCTTGAATGGAAGCAGGAACAGATCCATAATGTGCTCATTAACTTTGTTTTTGAAATGCCACTGAACAGTAATTTCACTTGTGGTGGCACGTGTCTCCCAGTGTTGCCTGAAGACTGATGCAGAAGGTGCTTCTATGCAACTCTGGACTCTTGCTTCTGCAGGTTGATATTTGAAACCTTCACCACTATTGCTATGGAAACAATTAAGAATTACTATGAACTAACCAATGAGTTTAAATCATCTATTAATAAGGCCTGGCATTTGTGGTATAAGCTTCTTTAGTGATGTTTATTTGCAAATGTTATGTCTAATTTCAAGGATGTAATGTGGTAACTTACTGGTATTATTACTATGTAAACACAAAATGTGTTATGTTGTAATATGAAAACAAATGACTACACTGTAGCTGGATATTAATATAAGAAACCTTCTGAGTAAGAAATATTAACGTATATTGGGGGAATTATCTGGCAATGCTTAAGCAACTTTCTTACCAAACACAGAAAGAGAAGAAGAACCTCTACAAGGATGGTCAGAAGGACAATAGCTTCTTTAATGCCCGTTTAAGCTTAATAACTCTCCAAGAATCACTAGAGTACAAATACATTTTTAAAAGCTAGCAGGCTTTTATACTGGAAATAGAGATGTTCAGTCTCAGTAGAAACAGAATTTCAACTGCTATTCAGTGCTAATGGAATTAAAGGAACATCTAAGAAAATGACTTGAATAACAGTTAAAACTCCATCTTTAATGATGTTCTGAGAATTTCCTGCCACAGAAACAACCCTGCTCAGTGTGCATTGGCAAATTGCATAGTCATGATCTGCATAGCCTACCAAGACCAACCCATAAAACTGTTGAGCAATGCAAAGGTGCCTGTGGCTATTTGAATCCAGCCAAGCCCATGGAAGTGGGGTGTCTCCCACCTTCAGCCAGACAATGGAAAGAGAAAAGTATAAATGTCTCTGAATCAAGATACCAGCACTCTCATGTCAGCCCTCTTCCATCAGCTCTGCCCATTATTCTCATCTCTTTCAAGCAAGTGAACAGGAGCAAGAAGACAAAGAATATAGAGGCCACAACACAGAATGAAGAAGCAACCTTCCGATCCAGCCCTTCTTCTGCACATGATCAACATCATTCATGAGATAACGTTTGCAAAAGCATTGCGTAATGTGCATATTGAAATGTTACTGTCATTTAAGCTATTAACAGCTTCTCCTGTTAAACACCAGATTGTTTAGACGTTTAGGAAGGAGTCACTAGTTAACTTTGGGAAACAGAGTAATAATGGGGGTTAAGGTGAATTTAAGATACCTGTTTTTCCCTATTTTGCCAGTCTCAATGCCAATCCTTAAAGTAAGTTGGTTTACGAGAAACATTGCCATTTCAGTTGAATGGCTTCATCTAAGGAACTGAGTTTAAGGCATTCTCCAGTTTTATTGGACTTAGTTAAGATCACCAATCTCTGTTCATTTATCAACTGCCCGCTGCTCCACTTACTGCTGCCCGGTGAGTGCAGGCCCGACCCCTGCTGCAGTGCTCAGGGGAAGGGGTGGGGTGGGGTGGAGTGGGGGTGGGGCTGGGGCGGAGCAGGGGCAGGGGCCATGGGGAAGAAGTGGAGCAGGGGCTGGAGCAGCATGCAGCTGCGTAGGGCACCAGGAAATTTGATGCCCCAAATTTCCTGGTGCCCTACGCAACCGTGTACTTTGCGTATGGGTAAGGACAACCCTGTGTTCAGATCTCCAGACTTATATCTGGGCTACTTTCCCAGCCTGTCTACCAATGATGAGTTCACCTGCTCTCAGGGTCAATCCCCTAATTCCAGTTTCAGGCAGCATTTTGCTGTCCCCCTCTGCCCAGCAGTACCACATGCTGTGTGCCTTCTCTCTGTAGCCCAACCCCTGTACTGCTGATGAGTTTTCAGCCAATTTCCTTTCTCCATTTGGATTTGGCTAAGCTTCTGCTCCAGAATGCCATTCCCCTCTCTCAAGAAGAGGTGGGCAGGGAGCCAGAGGTGGGATTTTCAACCAGTCCTCTAGTCAACCAGGGCTCTGTGGCTAACTGCCCTCTTTGCCCACCCCCTAATCAATCAGGCTCATGGGGACTATTGCACAGTGACCATATGCAGGTGGAATGGAGGCTATACACTTGCTTCCTTGTTTTATAGCTATTGGGTGATCTCTGTCCATTGCATTTCCCTCACTCACTGCTCCTTGATTGGTATCCTTCTGGAATTATTTAAATTATCTAATGATTAAGGCTGCGAATCTGTCACGGAGGTCATGGAAGTCACGGATTCTGTGACTTTCCGTGACCTCCATGACTTCTTCAGCAGCAGGAGTTTGGGTGTGTGGGAGGGGGCTCAGGGCTAGGGGAAGGGTTTTTGAGGAGCTGCAGGGATGGAGCCAGTAGGAAGCCCCACCAACCGCCTCCCCCAGCACGAGCGGGGGTCTTGGGTCAACTCCCTGAGCACCCGCAGCACCCCTGGACTGCCCCCTCCTCAGAGTACCCCCACACAAGTTTTAGTCAGAGTGGGTATTTTTAGTAAATGTCATGGAGAGGTCACGGGCCCATGAATTTTTGTTTACGGTCTGTGACCTGTCCAGGACTTTTACTAAAAATACCCATGACTAAAATGTAGCCTTACTAATTATCATTGTGACACTGGTAGACTAGGTGGCAACTCAAGCCAAGACCTCAGGCTTCACTGAACACTTACAAATGTGTAGCTGGAAATCAGTCTTGCTTACCTGTGTGTTAGTATGATTAAAATTGATATTAGATATTAAGTTGATAAGAATATATTTTGTGTTTAGTCTTAATAAAATGCTGATAGGATGCTTCATGCATTGATCTCACTTATAACCTCTACAGCCCATGGTGTAAAGCTATTTTAAGTGTTTGCATAGTAAACCTCTAATTATGTAACTCACCAAACAGGAAATCATTAATTAAAGTAAAGGTGTTGTCCTGTGTACAAGATGGCCCACTGAAGACAATCGTGGCATCAAAGGAGAAAGGCCCTGTTGATAGCATTCCTAGCGCCCTTTGTGAAAGAGAGACCTACTCATGAACTCATCCCATCAGTTTTAACTCTGTAGTGGAGGGAATAAAAATCCCTGACAAGGAGAAATTGAATCTCTTTCATGCTGTCTGGACTTTGAGGGGCAAAGATTCCTAAACATAAGAAAAGAGATCCCCAGGGTGATTGCCATGGATTAGCGCTGAAAGACATTTGGAATGAACAGATTACAACTCTGTCACCTTTTGAATCACAGATTAAAACTCATTTGTGTATATATTCTTGCTTGCTTTAACCTGTAAATAACTCGTATCTTTTTCTAGTTAATAAACCTTTAGTTTAGCTGTCTTTGGTGTGAGATCTAAGTAGGATTGCTAACCCTCCAGGATTGTCCTGGAATCTCCAGGAATTAAAGATTAATCTATAATTAAAGAGTATGTCGTGTGATGAAATCTCCAGGAATATGTCCAACCAAATTTGGCAACCCTAGATCTAAGGTACAAATTGACCTGGGGTAAGTGACTTGTGTCTTGGGGCTGGGAGCAACCTGAATATTTTGTGATCTTTAGTTTAGGTGACCATGTATCACATCGTCCAGCTTGCCTGGGTGGCAAGATAGACTGGAGTGTCCAAGGGTCTGTGACTCCATTATAAGACTATGTAGTTCACATTTATTACTAGGTTGGTGAAATCTAATTATAGAACAGTTTTAGAAGGTCTGCCTTGGTTTTTGACAGTCTGCCCTGGGGTTGGTGCACGGTCATGAGCCACTCCAGTCAGCGTGAAAATTACACCTAATACTCATTTGGGGAATTGTATATTGTTTTACTATAGAGATATTTATATGTATTTCTTTCATTAGAACACCTTACTTTATTTTGGGTCCTTATGTTTTGGGCAAATACAATGACATCACCCACCATTCAATGTTAATGTCTGTACATTACTTCCTTTAATGCCCACCGTGTCAAAAAGCATTTTTTTCAATCTCTTTTTAGTAGATGGGTTTGTAGTAAGAAACAGAAAACATTTATTGCCACATTAATTAAAAAAAACATAATCAGAGGAAATATATCTTTAAGGATCTGTAGAATATATACTATGGGCTTACATACTGTGGTGATGGAAGATTTCCAGACAGACACAAAAGTTATAACCAAGTGGTACAGAAATATGCTATTTGGAGAAATTAGAGCAAAATTGAACCATTAAGAAGGTGCCACTCACCTTCTGTCTTCTCCACTCTGGACAGAGTGGGACACAGTTGCTTCTGCCCTAACTATATTAGCAGCTCTTCTCAGATAAGAGTGGCTTTCTTGGATATCTTGGATATCTATTACTTAATCTTTGCAAAGCCATTTGGTTAGGAGATCAGAAGCAATCAGGGAAGGGAAGCAGATCTCTGACAGTGACTGATGCTGTATAGCTGCCCAGTGATCATGAAAGGCAATAATGGTATACGCTGTGTCCCACTCTGTCCAGAGTGGAGAAGACATTTCTCTAATGGCTTCTGGCAGTGACTGGGTGTTGGATGCTATACAGATTACAGGGAAATTCTTAGTTTCTGGGTAATAGATAAAACTCATAAAACTTTCTCATGAAGATCCTACACTGAGAAACCCATTTAATAACCGTGAGACATAGCGAGTTGGAAGTGAATCTGCCCTAGCCTGGTTCCTGTAAACACTTGATTCTGGCCCCAGAATGATGGAGGTAAGGCTATCTGCCGCCCTGACCGGGAGAACCGAGAGGTGTGCTGCTTGCCAGGGGCTAGGATTCACGATGTGACGGAGAGACTGCCGAGACTCATCAAGTCCTCGGATCGCTACCCCTTCCTGCTTCTTCACGTGGGCACAAATGATACTGCCAAGAATGACCTTGAGCGTATCACTGCAGACTACGTGGCTCTGGGAAGAAGGATAAAGGAGTTTGAGGCGCAAGTGGTGTTCTCGTCTATCCTCCCTGTGGCAGGAAAAGGCCAGGGTAGAGACCGTCGAATCGTGGAAATCAACGAATGGCTACGCAGATGGTGTCGGAGAGAAGGGTTTGGATTCTTTGACAATGGGATGGTCTTCCAAGAAGAAGGATTGCTAGGCAGAGACGGGCTCCACCTCACGAAGAGAGGGAAGAGCATCTTTGCAAGCAGGCTGGCTAACCTAGTGAGGAGGGCTTTAAACTAGGTTCACCGGGGGAAGGAGACCAAAGCCCCGAGGTAAGTGGGGATGTGGGATACCGGGAGGAAGCACAAGCAGGAGATTACAAGAGGGGAGGACTCCTGTCTCAGACCGAGAAAGCTGGACAATCAGCGAGATATCTTAAATGCCTATACACTAATGCAAGAAGCTTGGGGAACAAGCAGGGAGAACTAGAAGTCCTGGCACAGTCAGGGAATTATGATGTAATTGGAATAACAGAGACTTGGTGGGATAACTCACATGATTGGAGTACTGTCATGGATGGATATAAACTGTTCAGGAAGGATAGGCAGGGCAGAAAAGGTGGGGGAGTTGCGTTGTATGTAAGAGAGCAGTATGACTGCTCAGAGCTCCAGTATGAAACTGCAGAAAAACCTGAGTCTCTCTGGATTAAATTTAGAAGTATGAACAACAAGGGTAATGTCGTGGTGGGAGTCTGCTACAGACCACCGTACCAGGGGGATGAGGTGGACGAGGCTTTCTTCCAGCAACTAACAGAAGTTGCTAGATCACAGGCCCTGGTTCTCATGGGTGACTTTAATCACCCCGATATCTGCTGGGAGAGCAATACAGCAGTGCACAGACAATCTAGGAAGTTTCTGGATAGTGTAGGGGACAATTTCCTGGTGCAAGTGCTGGAGGAACCAACTAGGGGAAAAGCTCTTCTTGACCTGCTGCTCACAAACAGGGAAGAAATAGTAGAGGAAGCAATAGTGGATGGGAACCTGGGGGGCAGTGACCATGAGATGGTCGAGTTCAGGATCCTGACACAAGGAAAAAGGGAAAGCAGTAGAACAGAGACCCTGGACTTCAGAAAAGCAGACTTTGACTCCCTCAGGGAACTGATGGGCAAGGTCCCTTGGGAGAATAACATGACGGAGAAAGGAGTCGAGGAAAGCTGGCTGTATTTCAAAGAAACCTTATTGAGGTTGCAGGAACAAACCATCCCGATGTGTAGGAAGAGAAGTAAATATGGCAGGCGACCAGCTTGGCTTAACAGTGAAATCCTTGCTCGTCTTAAACACAAAAGAACAGCTTACAAGAAGTGGAAGATTGGACAAATAACCAGGGAGGAGTATAAAAGTATTGTTCAGGCATGCAGGTGTGAAATCAGGAAGGCCAAATCACACTTGGAGTTGCAGCTAGCCGGAGATGTTAGGAGTAACAAGAAGGGTTTCTTTAGGTATGTTAGCAACAGGAAGAAAGTCAAGGAAAGTGTGGGCCCCTTGCTGAATGAGGGAGGGAACCTAGTGACAGAGGATGTGGAGAAAGCTAGTGTACTCAATGCTTTTTTTGCCTCTGTCTTCACAGACAAGGTCAGCTCCCAGACAGCTGCACTCTGCAGCACGGTATGGGGAGGAGGTGACCAGCTCTCTGTGGAGAAAGAAGTAGTTCGGGGCTATTTAGGAAAGCTGGACGAGCACAAGTCCATGGGGCCGGATGCGCTGTATCCGAGGGTGCTAAAGGAGTTGGCCGATGAGATTGCAGAGCCATTGGCCATTATCTTTGAAAAATCATGGCGATCGGGGGAGGTCCCGGATGACTGGAAAAAAGCTAATGTAGTGCCCATCTTTAAAAAAGGGAAGAAGGAAGATCCAGGGAACTACAGGCCAGTCAGTCTCACCTCAGTCCCTGGAAAAATCATGGAACAGGTCCTCAAGGAATCAATCCTGAACCACTTAAAGGAGGGGAAAGTGATCAGGAACAGTCAGCATGGATTCACCAAGGGCAAGTCATGCCTGACTAACCTAATTGCCTTCTATGACGAGATAACTGGCTCTGTGGATGAGGGGAAAGCAGTGGATGTACTATTTCTGGATTTTAGCAAAGCTTTTGATACAGTCTCCCACAGTATTCTTGCCAGCAAGTTAAAGAAGTCTGGGCTGGATGAATGGACGGTAAGGTGGATAGAAAACTGGCTAGATGGTCGGGCTCAACGGGTAGTGATCAATGGTTCCATGTCTAGATGGCAGCCGGTATCAAGTGGAGTGCCCCAAGGGTCGGTGCTGGGGCCGGTTTTGTTCAATATCTTCATTAACGATCTGGAGGATGGTGTGGACTGCACCCTTAGCAAGTTTGCAGATGACACTAAACTGGGAGGAGTGGTTGATACGCTGGAGGGTAGGGATAGGATACAGAGGGACCTAGACAAATTAGAGGATTGGGCCAAAAGAAATATGATGAGGTTCAACAAGGACAAGTGCAGAGTCCTGCACTTAGGACGGAAGAATCCCATGCACTGCTACAGACTAGGGACCGAATGGCTGGGTAGCAGTTCTGCAGAAAAGGACCTAGGGGTTACGGTGGACGAAAAGCTGAATATGAGTCAACAGTGTGCCCTTGTTGCCAAGAAGGCTAATGGCATTTTGGGTTGTATAAGTAGGGGCATTTCCAGCAGATCAAGGGATGTGATCATCCCCCTCTACTCAGCACTGGTGAGGCCTCATTTGGAGTACTGTGTCCAGTTTTGGGCCCCACACTACAAGAGGGATGTGGATAAATTGGAGAGAGTCCAGCGGAGGGCAACAAAAATGATTAGGGGGCTGGAGCACATGACTTATGAGGAGAGGCTGAGGGAACTGGGATTGTTTAGTCTGCAGAAGAGAAGAATGAGGGGGGATTTGATAGCTGCTTTCAACTACCTGAAAGGGGGTTCCAAAGAGGATGGATCTAGACTGTTCTCAGTGGTAGAAGATGACAGAACAAGGAGTAATGGTCTCAAGTTGCAGAGGGGGAGGTTTAGGTTGGATATTAGGAAAACCTTTTTCACTAGTAGGGTGGTGAAGAACTGGAATGGGTTACCTAGGGAGGTAGTGGAATCTCCTTCCTTAGAAGTTTTTAAGGTCAGGCTTGACAAAGCCCTGGCTGGGATGATTTAGTTGGGTTTGGTCCTGCTTTGAGCAGGGGGTTGGACTAGATGACCTCCTGAGGTCCCTTCCAACCCTGAGATTCTATGATTCTATGATTCTAAGGTGAGGGATTGCTCTTTGTCATCATTAATGATACATGGCTATTCTCTGTCTTTCTCTCTCTACCCCACTTTCCAAATCTCACCCAACTTCTCTTACCTCTTTCATTCTGTACCCATAGCTAACTGCCAACCCCTCCCAATTTTTCTTTCTCCCTCTTTTCATCTCTCTCTGACCCTAACTCTGTCTCTCCCACCTCTCTGTCCAGACTGGTCCTCACCCATCATCATTTTTATGTCTCTCTCTGTCTGTAGGTTTTCCCATGGCCATTATCTCTCAGGATATTTCTCCTTCCCACTCATTGGGATCTGGCTGTTCCAGGCCATGAGGCTGGGGAGGGGCTGAAATGATCAGTGAAACACAGTGGTGGGGATGTTACTGATTCACCTCCGTCTGCTCTCTGCTAACAGGTGTGTGTGAGAGAGGGGTAGAAGGAGAGACTGGCATCCCACAGCAGAGATTTCATGGTGACTGAGCTGAGCCCTACATATCTGCCCCCGACTGAGCCCAGCCTGGATAATTGGGACCAAAAATAGTGGGACTGGATGCCAAAAAGATGATTTAACTCTAGTAAGCATTGATGGTGTCACTCTGCTCATCTGCCTCTTTGGGCTTCTGGGGAATGGTATCATCCTCTGGTTCCTTGGCTTCTGCATTAAGAGGAACCTCTTCACTATCTACATCCTGCACATGGCCACCACTAACTTTTGTTTCCTCTTCTGCCTTCTTGGTTTCCTCATAATTGTTGCTGCCAAACATCTATTTTGTTTTCTTTTAGAAGATTTTTGCTTAATCTGCTCATACACGGCACCAGCCTTGATCGGCTGATGGTGTTCAGCACTGAGAGGTATCTGTCAGTTCTCTATCCCATTTGGCACTGATGCTGCCCTCCAAATGACTTGTCTTCCATTGTCTGTGTCCTGCTGTGGATTCTCTCCTGCCTGCTGTCTGGAATATTGTCTCCTTTTGGTTTTGCTGATGGAACTGAAAATTGTTGGAATATGCCTCTACCTATATGCGCCCTGAATTTCCTCATTTTCTCTCCCCTCATGGTTCTGGCCAATCTGCTCCTGTTTTTCAAAGTCTGATGTAGCTCACAGTGATGTCAGCAAGGAAAGATCTTAGCTGTTATCCTGCTCACTGTCTTCTTCCTCATCTTTGCTGTTCCTCTCAGTGCCCAATTCTTCCTTATTATTATCTCACCAATGATGCATCTTCCTGGGATGGCTTAAGGTGCAATCCAGACCAGCGAGGGCTTGTCATTGCTTGACCAGTAACTCTGGGTACCTTAAATGCTTTGCTCCTGTAGCTCGACATCCCAGCCAGCAGACAAGCAGGTAGCTCCTTGAGTGTCTGTGTGCTGTGTCATCCTGAGTCAGCACTCTGGCCCCAGCAGCCCGCCTACAACTCAAAAGACTCAACCTTCGTCCCCTCCAGCCTTGGTTACTACTTACATCAACAGAACTGATATTTTTCCAGAAAGAAAGGTTGCATCTGTTGAATAGCTGCTTGCCATCTACAATAATTTCCCACAAATGATTTTTTACCTGCTCTGGTAGTTAGCAGAGAGGAAGGCAAGAGCAGAATGTCACTTTCAATGATCAATGGCACTCAGACAGGACAGACTAATATGGGCATATTGGAAGTACAGTATGAGGGTGTCAGGCTGGGCTTCTGGGTAGGAACTCACCCTGGGAGCTGGGTTCAACTCCTGCATCCACCAAAGACTCTCTGTGTGACCTTGGACAAATCACTTAGTCCCTTTTTTGCCTCAGTTTCCCACCTGTAAAGCAGGGATAACAATCTTTCTGTGTCTGTCTCAAGCGTCAGCCCATTGTGGCAGAGGCTGCCTCCTATTCTGCGTTTGTGCAGGGCATAGCACAATCAGTTTCTTGGTGCAAAGGTCACATAAATA
This sequence comes from Mauremys mutica, assembly GCF_020497125.1. Taxonomy (NCBI): domain Eukaryota; kingdom Metazoa; phylum Chordata; order Testudines; family Geoemydidae; genus Mauremys; species Mauremys mutica. The sequence goes on from NC_059075.1 coordinate 122,915,390, forward strand.
ATAATCAGTCAAGTACCTGGGCATCCAACCGGTCCTAATGCCAGAGACCATTCTAAGATGTATCTTGTGAGCCCCAAGGATAGAAACTAATGCCACACAGCCCTGAAAAACTCGCACTCTCAGCTCTCCACTGATGTGTGCATCCCTTTTGTAGGGATGGAGATTTATGAAACATCAGACCTTAATACACATTCTGTATTGATGGAACTCCTGTTGGATAGGCTTGTGCATGGCACAAGCATACAATACCAAGATCTAGGGAGGGGGAATCAGAAAACAGATGAATGGAACAGTTAACAGCTCTCCGAGGTATTTTTTCAGTTTGTATTCATCTCAATGGGGTGCTCTCATTCAGCTGAGCACATCTCCTTGAGATGAATAGGCCACTTCACATCACTCCAATCCTGCTGCTGATGTACAGTGCCCCTTCCCCCTACACTAGGCCCAGACCTGGGATAGGAAGTCTGGTATTCTCCTCATCCCCCCACCCCCGCGACCCCAGCTGCCTCCAGCTGGTAGATGTGCTCCTCACAGGCCATCATAGAATAATAGAATATTAGGTTTGGAAGAGGCCTCAGGAGGTCATGTAGTCCAATCCCCTGCTCAACACAGGACCAACCCCGACTAAATCATCCCAGCCAGGGCTTTGTCAAGCTGGGCCTTAACAACCTGTAAGGATGGAGATTCCACCACCTCCCTAGGTAGCCCATTCCAGTGCTTCACCATCCTCCTAGTGAAATAGTGTTTCCTACTATTCAACCTAGACCTCCCCCACTGCAACTTGAGACCATTGCTTCTTGTTCTGTCATCTGTCACCACTGAGAATAGCCTAGCTCCATCTTCTTTGGAACCCTGCTTCAGGTAGTTGAAGGCTGCTATCAAATCCTGCCTCACTCTTCTCTTCTGCAGACTAAATAACCCCAGTTCCCTCAGCTTCCCCTCGTAAGGCATGTGCTCCAGCCCCCTAATCATTTTTGTTGCCCTCCGCTGGACTGTCTCCAATTTGTCCACATCCCTTCTGTAGTGGGGGGACTAAAACTGGACACAATATCCAGGTATTCACCAGTGCCAAATAGAGGGGAATAATCACTTCCCTTGATCTGCTGGCAATGCCCCATCTTATACAGCCCAATATGCCATTGGCCTTCTTGGCAACAAGGGCACACTGCTGACTCATATCTAGCTTCTTGTCCACTGTAATCCCCAGGTCTTTTTCTGCAGAACTGCCACTTAGCCAGTCGATTCCCAGCCTGTAGCGGTACATGGGATTCTTCCTTCCTAAGTGCAGGACTCTGCACATGTTCTTGTTGAACCTCATCAGATTTCTTTTGGCCCAATCCTCCAATTTGTCTTGGTCACTCTGGACCCTATCCCTACCCTCCAGCATATCTACCTCTCCCCGCAGCTTAGTTTCATCTGCGAAGTTGCTGAGGATGCATTTCATCCCATCATCCAGATCATTAATAAAGATGTTGAACAAAACCGGCCCCAGGACCGACCCCTCTCAGTTATCAGTTATCACCTTCCCTCGCTTAATGGCCTTTCCAGTCCTACCAAGGTGTAAGACTTCCCACACACTAGTCTTCTTCGCTTTCCCTCCCCAGGCTCAGAAATGGTACACTGTTGCACTGGGGCATTGCTCCAAGGGTGCATAGCTGGGAAATCATGTGAGGCATTATCTTAACTGCTTAGCCACAAAGCAGAACTGGGCAACCTCAACTCTGAGTTAAAAGTTTTTGAACAGTGAATTAGCTTGTGTTTTAAGGAAGTGGGGGCAGTGATAGGGACATGATCTCACGGGCGGGGGGAGGGGGGAGACACAATGGATTTTTCCAGACACTCCTTGCCACCACTCAATTCCTTTTTGATTGGCTTAATCACAAGGCAGGAGGTTTTGGGACATTTGGGTTCCCCCCTGCCCAAATCATTCATTTTAGAAAACTTTTTGAATTTGAAATCAGATTGATTTCAGGTCTTTGAAAATTATCAATTTCAACAAACCAACAAACCTTCAATATAAGATGCAGGGGGAAATTTTGAAGCAACCAACAAAGGAACAGAATAAAATTGATTTAAAAAATGTCACAGACTTTGTATTTTTCCTTAGTTTTTTCACCCAGCTTCTGGGTTTTGTGTCCTGTTTCCAAATGACAGACTTGACTCTGTTTGCTGGTTTGAGCAGCTCCCTGCTTCTGAGTGGCTAGCAAATGGGATTCTCTGAGCAGATATTTTAGAGTCCCCCTTCCCTTCCAGGACACAGAAATAGGGGGGTGCTGAGGCTTCTTATTCCCAAGGTTCTGTGCCAGGAACTTTCAGGGTCCCCAGATTCCCTTGAGATTTCAGGACACTGTTACTTTAATCCCAGCTTGGTGTGGAGTGTTAAATCCACAGCACAGGGGATATATGAGTAGGGAGATGTGGGCTTGATGCACCAGCACCCCCCTTGCTTAGCTTATTGGATTTTTGCAATGGCTTTCCAGATAAAATCATGATGCTTGGACATTAGGTGAATAACATGAGAGTGATGAGCAATTAACTGCATAAAAAGAAATGGCCAAGTGGTGGTAGTTCATGCTCAGGAACCATTGCTTTGCAGGAGCACGCAGCACTGATCAATGCTGTGAGCATTGTGAGTCTGTCCAGACTGATCTCTTTCCTCCAGCAGCAACCAGCGCCAGAGGGCTTGTCTACACAGAAAACTTACCAGCATTACTATACCAGGTTAATTATAGTGCTATAATCAGGCCGATATAACTCCCCATGTGGATATTCCTATTTGGAATAACAGTGGCCTTTTTCAGATTAGTGTATTTCACTGTGGAGGAAAAGGAAAAAAAATATAGAGGCAAGGATTGGAATAGTGTGTGTGTCGGGGGGACTGTGGGTTGAGATTGAGGAGAACTGGCAGAGCTGTGTGGGGTGAGCCTAGGGCTGGAATGGCTGTGGGTCAGGACTGAGGAGCACTGGCAGAGCTCAGGAAGGGGGACTGATGTTGGAACAATTTTTATAGTGCGGGTGCTGAAAGCCATTGAACAAAACTGTAAACCCTGTATATGATGGAAACCACTTCAAGCCAGGGGGTGCTGCCACACCCCCAGCTCCCTTAGTTCTCAGCCCCTGTGACCCCAATCCTGCCCCAGAGAACCTCCCCATCCCTCACACTCCTCCCCACCATGGGACCTTGACCATGACCTGGAGAGATCTCCTTCCCCTCACACTGCTCTCCACATGGGATCTTGCCCCAGCCGCAGAGACCTCCCTCCCCTTACACTGCTCTCCCTGTGGGACCCGCCTCTGACCCAGAGGCCCTCTTCCCCTCACACTGCTCTCCACATGAGATCCTGAACCAGTCCCACTTTGCCCACCTGTTCTGTTCCCAAGGTAACCTTCACCCTCACTGGGTCAAACCCCTGGTCCATAGAGCAGCTCCTCCTTGACACAAGCTCCCTGCCCCACTCCCCCCCTGCCAGGTGCTCTGAGTAAGCTCTCTGTGGAGAAAATCCAGGCAGGAACCTCTGGGAGTGGAGGGAAACTCCCTCCCATCAACGAACTGTGGGAGCCCAGCTGGCCAAGGGAGAAGCGATCGCTCTGGGGAGAGCCCTGGCCTCATGACATTCTCCCTGCCCAGAGAACCTGCTCTGCTAAGGCCACCAGCAAACACCCTCCCCAAGGAGCCAGCAGGAGTTCACCCAGGCAGGATTGTCCTAGCAGCCGGCGGTGGCTAGAGAGATCCCAGCCTGTCCGGGTCACCTCCAGCAGTGAACCGGGGCATTTCCAGACTTCCCAGCTGTATGCTGAGCTGTGTTGTAAGGCACTGGCTGCACACACAAGTTGTAGCTGTGCCGCTCTGACTTACTGGTATAGATCATGCTGTATAACCCTCTAGTGGTGACAGAGTTACACTAGCATAAATCTTGGGAACCCCTTGGAGAAATGATCCCAAATTTGGTTCTCTCTCTTTTTCACACACACACACACACACACACACACACACACACACACACACACACACACACACACACACACACACACACACACACACACACACACACCCCAATAGCCAGCAAAAGTCTCCTGCCTACACAGTCCAAAGCTCCTGGGTGAGTTCACAACTCCCTTTTGTGTTAGATAGGGGGCTTGTGAGGAACTCAGCCTGACAGTATCATTAAGTGATGGGTGTGTTCACACCCAGTTGCCAAGGCATTTGTGATGGACGCAGTCACCAGCTCCTCTCAGCCCAGTCCTTCATTTTCATTAATTTGCCTGTCTCAAGACAATTCCTTAAAGTGAGCTGTGGGTTTCCATGGGCTTGTCTACATTTGAGACACTATAGTGGCACAGATGCTGCTGCACAGCTGTAGTGCTTACGCGTAGAGACTTCCTATGCTAATGGGAGGGGTTCTACTGTTGGCGTACATAATCCACCTCCCTGAGAGGCAGTAATTAGGTCGATGGAAGACTTCTTCAACCTAGCACTGTTTACCCGGGGACTTAGGTTGGCGTAACTATGCCACTCAGGGGTGTGGATTTAAATAATCCCAAAAGGAAACAAATAAAGCAGAGGTGTAACACTGGTCTACAATTTTTGAGAAGTCGTCTGCTTCAGAGATAAAATGTGCTATTTATTATGTATTTTGATGTGCTGAATTCAAATATGACAATTAAAATAACTGATTGGCTACTGTTTTTAAGTTATTTAAGTTTTTACATTTTATGTCTATGTATATTGTGTAGATAGTAGAGTTTTAATCATCAATTGTAAACATAGGTCTTTTCATGTGTTTATGGTTGCTTTACATGATATTATTTCACCTGTCCTGTTTATGTAACACTTTAAAAATCAGCAAAAGGGTTATCTAACTAAAATTTATTATGAAACAAAAGGCAAAAAACTATTATGTACATAGTTTAGTCCTATTCAGTGTCTACTCGGCGCTTCTTGGCTTGTCTCTTGAATTCATTAAATGGAGCATCTCTCGTTACTGTCCAGCAATAGTCTGCAAGCATTGATGGGCTCCATTTGCCCTGAGAGCGTTTCTCCATTGTTGCAATGTCCTGGTGAAATCGCTCGCCGCGCTCACTGCTCCGCAGTTCGGTGGAAAAAAATCTAGATGAGAGTGCAAAAAATGTATCTTTAGTGACATGTTGCAACCAAGGCTTTTGTATGCCTTGAGGAGGTTTTCCACCAACAACCTATAGTTGCCTGCCTTGTTGTTTCCGAGAAAATTTATTGCCACTAACTGGAAGGCTTTCCATGCCGTCTTTTCCTTGCCACGCAGTGCATGGTCAAATGCATCATCTCGAAGAAGTTCACGAATCTGAGGACCAACAAAGACACCTTTCTTTATCTTAGCTTCACTTAACCTTGGAATTTTTCCACGGAGGTACTTGAAAGCTGCTTGTGTTTTGTCAATGGCCTTGACAAAGTTCTTCATCAGACCCAGCTTGATGTGTAAGGGTGGTAACAAAATCTTCCTTGATTCAACAAGTGGTGGATGCTGAACACTTTTCCTCCCAGGCTCCAATGACTGTCGGAGTGGCCAATCTTTCTTGATGTAGTGGGAATCTCTTGCACGACTATCCCATTCGCAGAGAAAACAGCAGTACTTTGTGTATCCAGTCTGCAGACCAAGCAAGAGAGCAACAACCTTCAAATCGCCACAAAGCTGCCACTGATGTTGGTCATAGTTTATGCACCTCAAAAGTTGTTTCATGTTGTCATAGGTTTCCTTCATATGGACTGCATGACCAACTGGAATTGATGGCAAAACATTGCCATTATGCAGTAAAACAGCTTTAAGATTCGTCTTCGATGAATCAATGAACAGTCTCCACTCATCTGGATCGTGAACGATGTTGAGGGCTGCCATCACACCATCGATGTTGTTGCAGGCTACAAGATTGCCTTCCATGAAGAAGAATGGGACAAGATCCTTTTGACGGTCACGGAACATGGAAACCCTAACATCACCTGCCAGGAGATTCCACTGCTGTAGTCTGGAGCCCAACAGCTCTGCCTTACTCTTGGGTAGTTCCAAATCCCTGACAAGGTCATTCAGTTCACCTTGTGTTATGAGGTGTGGTTCAGAGGAGGAGGATGGGAGAAAATGTGGGTCCTGTGACATTGATGGTTCAGGACCAGAAGTTTCATCCTCTTCCTCTTCCTCGTCTGACTCAAGTGAGAATGATTCTGGTGCATCAGGAACCAGCAGTCCTTCTCCGTGGGGTACTGGGCGTATAGCTGATGGAATGTTTGGATAATGCACAATCCACTTTTTCTTCTTTGACACAACTTTCCAAACTGGAGGCACCATGCAGAAGTAACAATTGTTGGTATGATCTGTTGGCTCTCTCCAAATCGTTGGCACTGCAAAAGGCATAGATTTCCTTTTCCTGTTCAACCACTGGCAAAGATTTGTTGCACAAGTGTTGCAGCATATGTGTGGGGCCCACCTCTTGTCCTGATCTCCAATTTTGCAGCCAAAATAAAGGTGATAGGCTTTCTTAACCATAGTGGTTATACTGCGCTTTTGTGATGCAAAAGTCACTTCACCACAAACATAGCAGAAGTTATCTTCACTGTTCACACAAGTACGAGGCATCTCTGCTCACTTTGGCTAAACAGAAATGTGTCCCTTTGCAAAATCAAACACTGACAACTAAGAGAGCATGACACTGTATGATTTCTAGAGCTGATATAGGGCAATTTGTTCAGCAGAGTGATGTAAGCTTCGTTATGATTGCATCATCCATGACTTCTAGGAATAACATGATGCAATTCATATCATGTATGACGCAATACCAGTTTCAGATTGCATCATTCATTGTTTTGCCTAAAAAGCAAGTACTGTCCAAACCCAGTCATAGATTTATTCATAGATCCAGTCAAAGATGTATTTTAGTCATTTCTGGTTTAAATTGAGATCCCTTCCCTTTATAACTCACTTATCCTCCGCTATTCCCAAGTCAAGGGTCGTATATACTGACCCAATAGCGTACCTTGAAAACTAGAGCCAATCAACAATTTTAAGCATCATTTTCGTTCTCAGTGACCCAGAATTAGTAAAGTTTGACTACATTTATTTCAGAAGCATTTTGGCTGTAGAGCAGTGAATTAAACCAACCTACTTTTCTAGGGCAGACCAGGCCTAAGAAACATGGTTATTTTGACCGAGTAATTCCTGAATGGCTGCATTTAGGTAACTGAGTTAAATTTTTTTTTCATTTTCATAGGACTTAGTTAAGATCACTCACCTGTGCCAATTTATAAACTGTCCCCCAGGCTCTTAGTGTCAAACAGGGACTGTCTGCTCTGTGGAGTGAATGCATGGAGGGTGAGTCCCAGTTTCTGATGCATTGCTTGGTGTTTGTCCCCATCGTGTTCGGATCCAATCACTGAGACCACTCGCCCAGACTGGCTACCGACATGCCCTACCCTGCTGTCTGGGCTGATCCCCTAGCTCCTATTTCAGGCTATGTTTTGGGCCCTCTCCACCCAGCTGCACTAACAGTGCCAGAACCTGCTCTCCCCTAAGATGGGTGCCTTCTCTCTGTGTCTCTGCCCCATGCCAGCTGATAGGCCTTCAACCAGTCTCCTGCCCCAGCTGTGCAGGGCTGAGCTTCCACTCTGGATTGGTGTTCCCCCCGCTGTGAGATGGGCAGGAAGCAGGGAATCATAGAATATCACCTGTTTACCCCAGTTCCCTAAATGGGCCCCTCAAGGATTGAACCCACAATCCTGGGTTTAGCAGGCCAATGCTCAAACCACTGAGGTATCCCTCCCCCTGGGAAACAGGTGACAGCAGGAACCAGATGACATTGTCCCCTCCATTGGCTTCTGCTAAATCCTGGGCAACACCTGGGCCCTGAGTCTGGGGTTCCTGCTGTCACCTGTTTCCTTTGGTGTCATTTTCCTTTCCCACCTTATACCTTCTCTGTCCTATCCCTTTCCTTGTGCCTTTTAAACCAGATTCTGGCTGAATTGCCAAGACAACTCCACCTTTTGCAAGAGTGCTGTGAGCTGGTACCAGAAAGGCAGCTACACTAGTATAAATAAACCATGTCTTCTAGTGGCCGATCAGACTGTGGGTAGGACCTGTGTTTTTCCAGTAGGGAGGCTGCGTGTGAACATAAGCACCAGAGACAATAGATTCATTTATATCTATTCTGTTCTCTCCCCTTTTGTGTGGCTGTGCCTTGTTTTGTATGAAAGGAAACAAGATTGAACTTCAACAACAAAACAAGCAAAGTTCGGGAGCAGCTATACTAACTTTTTCTCTCTTCTCTGAAAAGGAGGAAGGATACCACCTTTAACATTATCACAAAAAAAACCCCTGTCAAATCTGGATTTCCCCTATAAAAGACTATATAGATAAAGGTAAAGGGAATATGATGTCATGATACAACGAAAGTCTGAGTAAATACTTTCCATTTTAAATGCTTTAACAGTTTTCCCCCTTCTTTTTCTGTGTCTTTAATAAAAGGCTGAAAATATTGTTAATGATGGTAGTTACAATGGGCATCACCAGCGATAACTTCACAAGAAACACCAGACCACACTGAGCTGTTTGACGAACAGTGAACAAGAGTTTCAATAACTTCTCCTTGTTGGGCCCAAGGAGACCCCCTAACAAAACAGTGGAGTTTACTCATCCTTCACATTTAATACAGTTCAAGGAAGGAGGTCACATTCAGCCAGTTGTCATGGTTAGAGGGCTAGCTGTACCTTTGACCTCTTTTCAATCTCATCCTGTCCCATCACTCCTCACAGCATGCAATCCCTCCATTTTCCCTCTCAGACACCGCCCATAATCTAAAACTCCTCTTTTTACCAACCATGTTTCCTCAACTCATCCAACTAGGTTTGGCACCTGCAAGAGACTTCCTTTCAGGAGTTGTGACCCATATGTAAGTGCAGAGCCTCAGAACAGCTTCTTCAACACAAAGTATTTATCCTTAGGTACACAACAACCAGGGAGAAGAGGATTAAAGGGCCTTCACACCTATGTGTCACCTAAAGCTTAGCATTGCCCTCAAGTCTTAGGCAAGCCAATCCCAAGGAACACCCCACTGCTGGGGACTGGGTAGCCATCTGCTTCCTTGAAGACATTGCCTTCCCCTTGAACTCAGGACCTCAGGCCTTTTATCTACCCAAGAGTGCTTTGTTTGATGTTACTCACCTGAAGTCTTTAATCACCTTCCCCTCTCCCCTGTCCCAAGCCAGGGATGATGGTCCCAGCATGGTCAGAGACAACATTTCATAGACATTGACACCTATGTTGTCTGTTAAGTATCAGTGACTGGGTTATCTGAAGCCCTTATCTGCCTTTCCATGGATGGACGTTGGCGGGGGGGGGGGGAGAGAGCTTCATCAGGAGATAATCCTTAGAACCTATGTAACAAACAGCATAATAAAAATCAGATATACAGAGGTACACGAAGTAGTCGTAAAAATATATACAGGTCACTCCCGTATTCTTCACATCAATACAAGAAGGGCTGTGTGGCTTATTTTTGTGTTTTATTTGTGCCATTGGAATGTCAGTTAATGATACTGCCAAGAATGACCTTGAGCAGATCACTGCAGACTACGTGGCTCTGGGAAGAAGGATAAAGAAGTTTGAGGCGCAAGTGGTGTTCTCATCCATCCTCCCTGTGGAAGGAAAAGGCCCAGGTAGAGACCGTCAAATCATGGAAGTCAACGAATGGCTGTGCAGGTGGTGTCGGAGAGAAGGCTTTGGATTCTTTTGATCATGGGATGATGTTCCAAGAAGAAGGATTGCTAGGCAGAGATGGGCTCCACCTAACGAAAAGAGGGAAGAGCATCTTCGCAAGCAGGCTGGCTAACCTAGTGAGGAGGGCTTTAAACTAGGTTCACCGGGGGAAGGAGACCAAAGCCCTGAGGAAAGTGGGAAAGTGAGATGCCAGGAGGAAGCACGAGCAGGAGAGTGCAAGAGGGGAGGACTCCTGCCTCATACTGAGAAAGCAGGATGATCAGCGAGTTATCTTAAGAAGCAGCAAAGAATCCTGTGGCACCTTATAGACTAACAGACGTTTTGCAGCATGAGCTTTCGTGGGTGAATACCCACTTCTTCAGATGCAAGAAGAAGACTAACGTCTGTTAGTCTATAAGGTGCCACAGGATTCTTTCCTGCTTCTACAGAACCAGACTAACACGGCTACCCCTCTGATACCTGAGTTATCTTAAGTGTTTGCACACAAATTCAAGAAGCCTGGGAAACAAGCAAGGAGAACTGGAAGTCCTGGCACAGTCAAGGAATGTGATTGGAATAACAGAAAATTGGTGGGATAACTCACATGACTGGAGTACTGTCATGCCTGGATATAAACTGTTCAGGAAGGACAGGCAGGGCAGAAAAGGTGGGGTAGTTGCATTGTATGTAAGCGAGCAGTATGACTGCTCAGAGCTCCAGTATGAAACTGCAGAAAAACCTGAGAGTCTCTGGATTAAGTTTAGAAGTCTGAGCAACAAGGATGATGTCGTGGTGAGAGTCTGCTATAGACCACCAGACCAGGAAGATGAGGTGGACGAGGCTTTCTTCAGGCAACTAACAGAAGTTACTAGATGGCAGACCCTGGTTCTCATGGGAGACTTCAATCACCCTGATATCTGCTGGGAGAGCAATACAGCAGTGCACAGACAATCCAGGATGTTTTTGGAAAGTGTAGGGGACAATTTCCTAGTGCAAGTGCTTGGGGAACCAACTAGGGGCAGAACTCTTCTAGACCTGCTGCTCACAAACTGGGAAGAATTAGTAGGGGAAGCAAAAGTGGATGGGAACCTGGGAGGCAGTGACCATGAGATGGTTGAGTTCAGGATCCTGACACAAGGAAGAAAGGAGAGCAGCAGAATATGGACCCTGGACTTCAGAAAAGCAGACTTTGACTCCCTCAGGGAACTGATGGGCAGGATCCTCTGGGAGAATAACATAAGGGGGAAAGGAGTCCAGGAGAGCTGGCTGTATTTTGAAGAATCATTATTGAGGTTGCAGGAAAAAAACATCCCGAGGTGTAGAAAGAATAGTAAATATGGCAGGCGACCAGCTTGGCTTAACAGTGAAATCCTTGCTGATCTTAAATGCAAAAAAGAAGCTTACAAGAAGTGGAAGATTGAACAAATAACCAGGGAGGAGTATAAAAATATTGCTCAGGCATGCAGGAGTGAAATCAGGAAGGCCAAATCACATTTGGAGTTGCAGCTAGCAAGAGATGTTAAGAGAAACAAGAAGGGTTTCTTCAGGTATGTTAGCAACGAGAAAGTAGTCAAGGAAAGTGTGGGCCCCTTACTGAATGAGGGAGGCAACCTAGTGACAGAGAATGTGGAAAAAGCTAATGTACTCAATGATTTTTTTGCCTCTGTCTTCACAAACAAGGTCAGCTCCCAGACTGCTGCACTGGGCAGCACAGTATGGGGAGAGGGTGACCAGCACTCTGTGGAGAAAGAAGTGGTTTGGGACTATTTAGAAAAACTGGACGAGCACAAGTCCATGGGGCCGTATGCACTGCATCCGAGGGTGCTAAAGGAGTTGGCGAATGTGATTGCAAAGCATTGCCATTATCTTTGAAAGCTCATGGCAAATGGGGGAGGTCTCGGATGACTGGAAAAAGACTAATGTAGTGCCCATCTTTTAAAAAGGGAAGAAGGAGGATCTGGGGAACTACAGGGCAATCAGCCTCACCTCAGTCCCTGGAAAAATCATGGAGCAGGTCCTCAAGGAATCAATTCTGAAGCACCTAGAGGAGAGGAAAGTGATCGGGAAAAGTCAGCATGGATTCACCAAGGGCAAGTCATGCCTGACTAACCTAATTGCCTTCTGTGAGGAGATAACTGGGTCTGTGGATGAGGGGAAAGCAGTGGATGTGTTATTCCATGACTTTAGCAAAGCTTTTGATACAGTCTCCCACAGTATTCTTGCCAGCAAGTTAAAGAAGTATGGGCTGGATGAATGGACTATAAGGTGGATAGAAAGCTGGCTAGATCATCCGGCTCAATGGGTAGGTCCTGGGGTCGGTTTTGTTCAATATCTTCATTAATGATCTGGAGGATGGCATGGATTCCACCCTCATCAAGTTTGCAGGTGACACTAAACTGGGAGGAGTGGTAGATACCCTGGAGAGTAGGGATAGGATACAGACGGACCTAGACAAATTAGAGGATTGGGCCAAAAGAAGTCTGATGAGGTTCAACAAGGACAAGTGCAGAGTCCTGCACTTAGGACGGAAGAATCCCATGCATTACTACAGACTAGGGACCGAGTGGCTAGGCAGCTGTTCTGCGGAAAAGGACCTAGGGGTTATAGTGGACGAGTAGTTGGATCTGACTGAACAATGTGCCCTTGTTGCCAAGAAGGCTAACAGCATTTTGGGCTGTATAAGTAGGAGCATTGCCAGCAGATCGAGGGACATAATCATTCCCCTCTATTCGGCATTGGTGAAGCCTCATCTCAAATACTGTGTCCAGTTTTGGGCCCCACATTACAAGAAGGATGTGGAAAAATTGGAAAGACTCCAGTGGAGGGCAACAAAAATGATTAGGGGACTGGAGCACATGATTTATGAGGAAAGGCTGAGGGAACTGGGATTATTTAGTCTGCAGAAGAGAAGAATGAGGGAGAATTTGATAGTTGCTTTCAACTACCTGAAAGGGAGTTCCAAAGAGGATGGATCTAGACTGTTCTCAGTGGTGGCAGATGACACAACAAGAAGTAATGGTCTCAAGTTGCAGTGGGGGAGGTTTAGGTTGGATATTAGGAAAAAAAATTTCACTAGGAGGATGGTGAAGCACTGGAATGTGTTACCTAGGGAGGTGGTGGAATCTCCTTCCTTAGAGGTTTTTAAGATTAGGCTTGACAAAGCCCTGGCTGTGATGATTTAGTTGGGGATTGGTCCTGCTTTGAGCAGGGGGTTGGACCTCCTGAGGTCCCTTCTAACCCTGATTACACATAGGGTGACCATATGTCCAGGTTTTATAGGGACAGTTCTGATATTTGGGTTTTGTATTATATAGGTGCCTATTACACCCCTCCCCCCCCCACACACACCTTCTGTCCTGATTTTTCACACTTGCTGTCTGGTCACCCCAATTACATGTAAATGTGCAAAAATGTGCATCTGGGCTTCTCACCAGCACTGATGTTATCAAATATCAGGCAGTGTCAGAACTCTGCTCCCCTCTCTGATCTGCTGAACGTAAAGGAAACAGCTTGTCAAAGATTAGTTCTCAGGGATAGATATCGTAGCAATCTGTGAAAGGATCCTGGTTTATTTAGGTAGTAACCTGGCTCTGCTAATTGCCACAACAGTTTCCACATTCTTCCTTGTTTAAATTTTTGCTGGTTTTCCCAATTAGCATATTTCTGTAACATTTGTGGTGACTTTTGCATCTGTCTTGAAACTTCATATCACCAAGTTCTCCGGGCCCATGCTATATATTGTGTGGCATCTAGGCTGAGGCGGATCTGTTGGAGAATTTCGGTGTCTCACATTTTGTAATTGACTCTTGCTGTAAGGTTTGTGAGTGAGTGTGGGATTGGAGGCTAAGAACCAGCCTGTGACTCCTGTGCAGCATCCCTTGGCCGGTCAAGCCCCAAGGTCTACCAGAAAAGTGTCCAATCCACACACTACAAGGCTAAATACCAAAATCAAATCACCCTAGCCCCTCCTTAATACAGTACAATCTGATATATCTGGAAATTACTTTACCGATTAATATAGAGAAAAACACACAGAATGTATAGATTTGTCAAGAACGCATTTTAAGATGCAAATACTGAAATGTACAGAAAACAGCAAGTGGTGAGTGTTTGTAAAGGGATTTTCAGGAGAATTCCTATCCTGTTCATGGACTGCTTAGACATTGTGCTGACAGCCACTATGGAAAACTGAAGGAGAGAGAGAGAGAGAGAGAGAGCAGCAGCAATTGCAATTTTTTATCTATTCATATGCAGGGCCGGCTCCAGACCCAAGCGCGCGCTTGGGGCGGCGTCCCGCGGGAGGGCGGCAGGCGGCTCCGGCGGACCTCCCGCAGACATGCCTGCGGAAGGTCCACCGGCGCCGCGGGACCAGTGGACCTTCCGCAGGCATGTCTGCGGGAGGTCTGCCGGAGCCGCGGGACCAGTGGACCCTCCACAGGCACGTCTGCGAGAGGTCCACCGGCGCCGCGGGACCGGCGACTGGCAGAGCGCCCCCCACGGCCTGCCGCCCTGCTTGGGGCGGCGGAAATCCTAGAGCCGCCCCTGTTCATATGGAGGCAGCAAAACCTCAGGTACTGCTGTTCCATAGTAACACACAACAGTGACATACTGGGTCAGAGCATAGTCCTGATATTTCAGAATATAGGAGGAAAAGTTAGACTCCAGGACTGGAATAGCAGGGAGGCTGTGGGTTGCGGTTGAGGGGCATCGGCAGAGCTGGGAGTCGAGGAGCCCAGGACTTGGATAGTAGGGGGCTGCCAGCTCACCCAGAATGTACAATGTACACCCTGCTAACATCACTCCTTTGTCATCAATATATTTTAAGAAAAGGCTAGAAAAACACCTGTCGGGAATGTTCTAAGTTATACTTAATCCTGCCTCAGCTCAGGGGGATGGATTGGACGACCTCTCAAGGCCCCTTCTAGTCTTACATTACTATGGTTATATACATATATCCTGCTGTATCCTAATGCGGATAGACATACCCAATCCCCAATGGGGGTGGCAGGTGGAAGTTAGTTGGGGGGACAGTTTAGGAATGGAGGGACACAGGCACAGCCCGCCCCCTACTCAAGCCCCATGTGGAGAAACCGCCCCAGAGGTTGGGAGGCAGCCAAATGTGGGTAAAAGCATCTAGGGTAAAACTATTTGCCCTGCCTCCTGCCCAGCTTCCTGTAAAGGCCCATGCGGGTAGCAGGAACATTAAAAGACATTCCTTGTGATATTTCACTGGGGAATTATCATGGAGGCTTGATCCAGTGTCCATCAGTGCTACCAGAGCAAGCTAATGGGAAGACAGAAACACAGGGCTCTGTTACCCAGGGCAGCTTAAGATGCTCAGTGAAAATGCATACGACTTTGAGTTGGGAGAGGGTAGAAACCCTGCCCTATTCCTCTCGATCTGCATGAACCAAGCTGGCTCTGGCGTAGCCACCCAGAGGCCAGACACAAGAGCCAGGGAGACAACTTCCCTGGACCACAGGCTGGAGTGACTTGACAACCCCTGAAACCCTCCCCGCCAATGAAATAAAGGTTTTTCCTGGAGGAGAGAAAGGCTTTCAGTCCAGGGACAGACATGATTAAAAAGCATTCCAGGGCTGGGGACGGTCCAAGAGAAAGCAAGTCACCAAGACTCTTCCCCACCTGATAATGGGTAACCGGAGCCCAGGAGTTACTACTCAGGTAAGATTAACAGACTGTAAAGCCAGCAAGGCCCATTATGATAATCTAATCTGACCTCTTGCATAACAGAGGCAAGTGATTCCTGAACATCTGCTTGAGCCAGAACAGATCTTTCAGCCCTATAACTGGGGCACAAACATATGCAAACACGTGCAAATTAGAATCTGTTGGGGTTTTTGTCTGCCCATGTTGGTGGGGATGCTGTAGCAAGGCCTGAGAGTGCCTGTCCTGGAGAGCTAAAGTCTTATCTTATGTGAGATTTGCCTAAGGAAATAGGCTACTGCACCCTTTTTGCCATAAAGTTTACTGCCCTTGGGGCTCCCAGACAAGTACTGTGGCCTGCAAACGAATGGATAGAAGCAAGGGTCTTCCCACTCTGTCTCTCATCACCTCTACCCAATAGAAAAATGGAGTTCTGTCAAAACTGACAGTCTCTATAGGGAAAAAAAACAAAATTTATATGGAACTTTCTATCCAGAAAACTGAAATAAAAAAATGTATTGGAGGACAACTCCAGTCAAAATCATTTATTTTAGTTTTGCAATGCAAAATGCAATGTTTTGCTTCATTTTGTGTTTTGACATTAATAGCCATCCACCTGAAATGCCTCAGTGTCTCATGGGAATTGTAGTTCTAGGGCCCTCATTGTCTCTGTGCAATAGAGCTCACTACTGGATGGTAGTGATTTTTTTTTTTTTGCACTGCAGATTTTTACATAGCACATTTATTTGGATAGTTTTCCGGCTGAAAGGACTTACTCCCAACCAGCTTTTGCAGAAGAGTTAGTCACACATCCGGACCAGGTCTCTAAATCAAAGAGAATGAGTATTATGGGCATGATCCTGCTTCCATTGAAGTCCATGGGAATTTGGCTACTGATTTCAATTAGAGCATGATCAGGCCTTATGAGACTGATATTCGCGTAACTGAAGTCGAAGTATCTTAGTTCGACTTACCTGGCCGTCCTCACGGCGGCAAGTCAACCGCTGCGGCTCCCCCATCAACTCCGCTTACTCCTCCTGCCGAGGTGGAGTACGGGCGTCGATTCGGGGATCAATTTATCATGTCTAGACGAGACGCGATAAATTGATCCCCGATAGATCGATTACTACCCGCCAATCTGGCGGGTAGTGAAGATGTGACCTTAGACAGCATGCTGGAGAATACACCTCAGGGAATGATCTAGCTCTAATGGGAGGAATGGGGGGATATAGTAAATGCCCTTGTATGTCTTCTCCATCTCAACTTCTTTTGATTCTATGATCTAGAGATGTCTCCAGAATATTCCAAGCTTGCTCTCTTGGGTTTTAACTGAGCACCATTACTGCGTCTCCATTGGGCAGTCTCCCCTCCTTCTCTGGGACTTGCTGTATATTTGAAGACTCTCTGGGGCTTATTAGCTCACCTCTTCTGGGTAGCTTCTGAGTAGGAACTAAATAACTGGGTTGAGGGCACTGCTTGTAGAGGGGAGTCAAACCAAAGCCAAAATCAGTGATATTAAGAATAATGTTATCAAAATAATGATCAAGGAAAGGCAGGGCACTGAAAGAAAGAGAAAAATAGGAAGAAGAGGATGCTGACTGGGATAATTGTGTAAATGTTTCCTGATTACCTTTTTTGAGAGCTACATCAGATCTTGATGAACAGGGTCAGATTGAAGAGAACAATGGGATCAGTGGAAAGCAGCAAATCCAGAAGGCAGAGGGCATTTAAATTCTGCCACCATTGTGAAATAAACCGACAAAACAAATAACTCCAGTACAGAGGGCAGGCAGGAGAGAATCCACAGTGAGGCACACACAATGTGGCCTGTGACATACAGGAGGAAAGACTAGATGATCCAGTGGTCCCTTCTGGCCTTAAATCTTGTGACTCTAATGGCAGACAAGTGTTTTGGCTGTTGAAACTGACACCAGATTGGATAGAGGATATACAGATGCCCCTCAGTGTTGATGACCATTAGGAGATACAACTCATTATCTACATGAAAAAGTATCAGAAACTCATATTGTCTCAGCATTGAATACAGAGTTCCTAAACTAAACATGAAAGAAATATTGATCATCACTAGTTAGGTGTAACATTAGGCAGAAGAGGTAGCCAAAGTCAGCAACAGCCTGTAAGCTATGAAAGGGTTCCTCTTCATGCGGAAGCTAAGGAACCAGAGGACAATCCCATTCCTCTACAGAGTGACGCTCTTGATGGCTGCTACTGAACTGCCATTTGGGAATCCAGTCCTACATTTTATCCCATAATGCAGGCTGGACCCAGTCAAGTGCAAAGATGTTGTGCTCAGCTCTGTCATGCTGAAACTCTGCTGCGGTATGCCGGTCTCCCCATCAGCCTCTGTCTCTCATACACATGTTAGCAAAAAGGAGACAGAACCAACAATATTCTGCTTTCTTGATCACTTTAAGGTGGCCACCAAAGGGACAGAGCTGTCATATTTGGTGGTTGAGCAAGGTAGCCTGGGGAAGACTGTAGCAGCCATCTGTACAAAGCTATACCGCTCCCCAACCCCAACTGATGGGAGAGGAGAGACACACAACCCTCAGCTCCTCATTCATCTGTGAAATCATGGTAGGGATGAAGTGCAGAAAGCATCACATGGCTAATAGCAGGACTGGTGTCATCCCATGAGTCTCCTGGGAGTGGAGACGACTCTTAGAGGCAGCTAGGCTGGGGCAGATCTATTAGAGAAAGTTGTCTCTGCATTTCTGTAACTGGTGCTTTGGGCAGGGCCCTTGCATTGCCTTCAATTGCCAGGGATTCAAACTGGGGGAGGGATAGCTCAGTGGTTTTAGCATTGGCCTGCTAAACCCAGGGTTGTGAGTTCAATCATTGAGAGGGTCATTTAGGAAACTGGGGTAACAATCTGTCTGGGGATTGGTCCTGCTTTGAGCAGGGGGTTGGACTAGATGACCTCCTGAGGTCTCTTCCAACCCTGATATTCTATGATTCCTGCTCCAGACGAAGGACCGTGGCGGCGGTGGAGCAGGATGACGCTGCTTGCGGCATTTCGGCGACGACGCTGCTTGCCGCTGACAAGTGGCATCATTGAGAGGTGTTGCTGCAGAAATTTGGCGGCATTTTGGCGGATGCTCCACCGCCAGCCAGGACACGGGCGCATTTAGAATATCAACCTCTGCCCAAGATCACCAAACCATAGATCTTATTGCCTACAACTCAGGCCAGGTTCTTTATTGATTCCTTTCTGGCAGGGACACCCTGAGTTTTGTTAGCTGGATGTCTAATCCCAAATCATGTAACAGAGAGGCCTGTTGCCTCCCCACTTGGTCCAGTGTCCTGGTTCCCTTCCACAACCCTGGATCTAGGCAGGGACAAAACCTCATTTAGAACACAGGCCCATTCAGAGGCCCCAGGAGAGTCACACAGGCCTGTATCCCCAGCAGTAGTGCAATATACTGAGTCACCAGGTCCTAGATTAATGGAGGGATGCCCTCTTATCAGATTAAAAGTCCAAATTGCCCTCAGCCCCCTGTGAACAATTCTGTGCAGTGTCTGAGGGGCCAGGTGAGGTCTGTGCAGTGTTCTGAGTGGGGCCTCGTGGGGCCTGTTCAGTGTCCGGGGTGGGGCCTGGTGTGGTCTGCACTGTGCACACAGCAGGGCTCATACAATGGCAGACAATTGCTTTGGGTGGCGGCATCTGCAGTAGATGAGGTAGAATCATGGAATCATAGAACCACGGGGCTAGACGGGACTGCAAGGGTCATCTAATCTAACCCCTTGACAAAATGCAGGATTTGTTGTATTTAAAAAGGATAGAGGTTGGACACACACCTCTTGGATCTGATGGTCCTCAGGAGATACAGGTTTGTGTTGTATGGGAACAGAGCCTACATGTTAAATGATATCCATAAGTAAAAATGAGCTACATTAAAACATGTAAATATTGAACTACGCTGATGATGTGAAAAGCAGCTGTGAAGAGGAGGAAGCCAAAATCAGCAATACCCAAGTTCAGGATATAGACAGTGAAGGGGTCCCTGCTGTAGGCTTCAGGGTCCTATAATATCTGTCACAAAAAAGGAGTAGGGGAGCTAAGTCCTCCAAGCAGCCAATCATGGGGAGGCTTCAAGGGGCTAGCCAATCAGAGGGTTGCAGGGTAGTATAAAAGAAGCTGCCCTGCTGCTCAGTATCAGTTCTGTGTTAGAGTCACAGGAGTGCAGATAGTGCTCCTGGCTGGCTAGAGGTAACTGCACCACCATGGACAGTTAAGTGTTGGCAGGGACTTGGGGAGCAAGAAAGAGCTCCTGGCTGGCTGCTGGGCCTGGACACAGAAGAGCCCTGAGGTAAGGATGAAACATCAGTGAAGGCTGGGGCTTTGGGAAAGTGATCCAGGGAACTGAAAGCAGTTTAATTAAGGGACATGGTGGCATGTGGCTACTATTCTTAGGGTCCCTGGGCTGGAACCTGGAGTAGTGGGTGGGCCTAGTTCTTCTCCCACCCCCATAGGCCACAGGGGAAGTGTCCTACAACTGCACAGTCATAACCCCCCAGAAGGGGATTTAAACTGTTAGGAGGCCAAGCTGGAGTGAGAACAGACCAGAGTGGAAAAGTCTCCAGGGAGGAAGCACTGTGGGTATAGCCCCTTACTAGGGCCAAGAGTGCTTAAAGACTTTGTTGGATTAATACCCTGGAAGGGGGTCTGTTTGAATTGTGTTCTGTACAGACAGTGACTCTGTCAAGACAGTGGATGGAGGGCTGAGTCATGAGAAACTGCCAGAAGAAGTCACTGAAAACTGAGAGAAGTGCAGATACCTGACCAGAAGGGGTGCTCACAAGAGATGGGTTCCACACCATTACAGTGAGCAAGAGAAACTTGTGAGCCCCACAGAGCTTATTCAAGATCAAAAACATGTCTCTCACCTGCAGAAGTTGTCCAATGAAAGATATTCCTTCTAATATCCTGAGAGTGACATGGCTACACTGCATATATCACTGATTCTGACAATCTTTCTCAGGGCTGGCTCCAGGCACCAACTCAGCAAGCAGGTGCTTGGGGCGGCCAAGAGGAACGGGCAGCACATCAGGCTCTTTGTCAATTCAGCGGCGGGTCCCTCAGTTCCTCTCGGAGGGAAGGACCTGCTGCTGAATTGCTGCTGAAGAAGAGAGCAGCACAGCTGAACTGCTGCTGATCACGATTGCAGCTTTTTTCTCACTGCTTGGGGTGCCAAAAGCCCTGGAGCCAGCCCTGGTCTTTCTAATGAAAGAATATAGAGCTAGTGGCTTTTAGGTCCTTGACTACTTTCTTTTCAAGTTCCCTCTTGGCCCTCCTACTTCCATTTTACACTTTATGTGCTGTTGTGAATGTGCTTTTGGATTCCTGGGGATTAGAATTCCATTTTCTGAAGGATACCGTTTGGCTCAGCTAATTTCTTGAGCTTTGCCATTCAGCTACATGGAGGTGTGTGGTTTTTTCCCTTCCCACTTCTGGTTTTGTGACTTGGGGGATAAGTACCTTCTGGAATCTATTATGGCTGCTTGAGTCATTGCCATGGGTGCTCTAAGGATTTTAATTTCCTTACTTTTGTCATTAGGTCCTTTTTGACTCGTTGCCTCATTATTAAAATGAGCCTACCTGGACTTGATCTCTCAGTGGTAGGATGCTGATCTTAACTTTACTGAAGTTATTAATTGTCTATAAACTTTATCAGTTTTTTCTTCCAGGTTATTGCCCAGTGGGAGGCAAGAGGCCTAGCTGGAGAGACTGGCTAGAATGAGGGTGAGGGGCTCAGCTAATGGGTAATGGATGGATGGAGGTGTGGGGGAAGGCTTCAACAGCCTGATTTCCACTAAAATGAGGGCCACAGAATGTCCATTTCATGCTGCAGGCAGAAGAAACTCTCTGATGTCTTAGCCCTCACCTAAACCTAACATTTTGTTGCTTATGTAGCATCATAGAATATCAGAGTTGGAAGGGACCTCAGGAGGTCATCTACTCCAAACCCCTGCTCAAAGCAGGACCAATCCCCAACTAAATCATCCCAGCCAGGGCTTTGCCAAGCCTGACCTTAAAAACCTCTAAGGAGAGAGATACCACCATCTCCCTAGGTAACCGATTCCAGTGCTTCACCATCCTCCTAGTGAAAAATGTTTTTCCTCATATCCAACCTAAAGCTCCCCCACTGCAACTTGGGACCATTACTCCTTGGTCTGTCAAGGAGACCAAGATCTGCATATTAAGCTTAGAGACTAACACATTTATTTGAGCATAAGCTTTTGTGGGAAAGCTTATGCTCAAATAAAATTGTTAGTGTCTAAGGTGCCACAAGTACTCCTGTTTTTGTGGATACAGACTAACACAGCTGCTACTTCTAAACATATTAAGTTTGTATGCCAAGCTGTATGCCCAAGGAGAGAGATCTGAAATTAAGTGGCTGCCTGTGATATGTGAAGTCAGCAGCAGGGGGCACCAGAGATTCTTCTGCCTGCAGAACTAACTGGCCAAAGTGTGGGGCCAGAGGTAAAGAGCAGCTGACAGTAACATGCTATCCATTCAAGAAATAAGCACATGCTGGCTCCCTTTTCCTTTCTGGGAAAGGGATAGAAACCCTATGGGCCTGATTGTCCTTTCCCCACAGTGGAAAAATCAGCCTTACCTTGAAAGAATCATGAAATAGTTCATAGTTTTTCATTAAGGATGCCTTCTGTTTGCTATGTTTCCTGAATTACTTTCTGGTTCTAGTAGCTTATCATTCAAGGAATTGCAAGTCAGCTGTGTATAACATGAAGAACATGTTTGGTAGATTTCCCCCAAACTGGAACAGGTCCAAGATCTCACTGTAAAATAGGCATTAGTATGTCTGAGAGGAATTGCAAAATATTAGCATGGGCTCAGCTTTCCTCTACTTCTTTTACACAAACACTATTGGCATAGATTTCAAGGCCAGAAGGGACCATTGTTCTTAAATTAGATGATATAGCCATACTGGGTCACACCTATGGTTCATCTAGCCCAGTATCCTGTCTTCCACAAGTGGCCAGTGCAAGATGCTTCAGAGGGACTGAACAGAAAAGGGCAATTGAGTGATCTATCCCCTGTTCAGTCCCAGGTTTTCTAAGTCAGAGGCTTAGATGCCCAAAGCATGGAGTTGCTTCCTTGACCATCTTGGCTAATAGTCACTGATTGGACCAATCCTGCATGAACTTAACTAATTTTATTTTGAACCCAGTTATACTTTTGGCCTTCATAACATCCCCTGGCAATGAGTTCCACAGGTTGACTACAATGTGTCAAGAAGTACTTCCTTTTGTTTGTTTTTAAATCTGCCTATTTGACCTCCTGTATATCATAGATCATTAAATTTCACTCATTACCCCTGAATTGAGCCCAATAACTTGTTTAACTAAATCGTATCTTCCAGAGAGGCATCCACTCTTGATCTGAAGACATCAAGATATGGTATATCCACCACTGTGCTTGCTAGCTTGTTTGGTGGTACTGTCTCAATTAAAAAATTGTACCTTCCAGTTTGAATTTGTCCAGCTTCAGCTTCCAGCTATTGGCTCTTATTGTGCGTGTCTCCTCTAGATTAAGAGGGCTTTTTAGCAAATCTACCATCTCTATAATTCATAGACTTCCAAGGCTAGAAGGAACTACTATGACCATCTAGTCTGACCACCTGGATCACACAGGCCAGAGAACTTCCCCAAAACCATTCCTAGAGCAGATCTTTCAGAAAAACATCCAATCTTGATTTTAAAATTGCCAGCAACGGAGAATCCACCAGGACCCTTGGTAAATTGTTCCAGTGGTTAATTACACTCGTAAAAAAAAAAAAACCCAAAACTCATACCTTATTTCCAGTCTGAATTTGTCTAGTTTCAACTTTCAGCCTTTGAATCATTCTTTCTCTGCTAGATTGAAGAGACCATTATTAAATATTTGTTCCCCATGTAGGTACCTAGAGACTGATCAAGTCACCCCTTAACCTTCTTTGTTAAGCCAAATAGACTGAGCTCCTTGAGGCTCACTGTAAAGGACTTGTACAGCTGTGTTTGGATCAAATACATATGTCAAAATATGTGATCTTTTTATTGGCAGGGGGTGTGGTTGAGGGACTAGTGCACTGGACTGGGACTTAGGAGACCTGGGTTCTGTGCTGATTCTGCCGCTGGCCTGCTGGGCAACTCTGAGCAACACTTTGCCTCAGTTTCCTCATCTGTAAAGTGCTTTGATACCTACAGATGAGACACACTCCATAAGAGCTATGCATTATTATTACATTAGTTAAGGGACATGTGAGTGCTTCTGTGATGGCCTGCCCCCTGGCTCATGCATCAGGGATTGGACCCTGGGTATCTAGCACTGCAAACATGAGCTGCAATAACTTGAACAAGCCAAGTCCCTGTAGCTTCTGGCTGTAAAAAAAATCTCCCCTTCTGTGGGTCAGCATGTGGGGGTGGAACTTGTAACACCCACTCAGATGGGCTACACTTGTTTTGTCACCTGTTTTCACTTGAATACATGAAGTTAAAAATTATCTTCTTCCCTTATACTCTATAAATGGACCTTTTTAGCATGGGACTCCAAACCCTATAGTGCTAAGGAGGTAAGATTGTGATCTAATGGTTCCTGCTGGCCTTAACATCTATCAGTCCTACTTAATGAGAAACTCTGAGAAGAGCTAAAGGGACTAATTAAACATTTGCCAGAAACACTTGTCCAATGCAATATAAACTTCAGCTGCTCCTTCAGCTATTTCTGATGGGGAGGGGGAAATATTGAAATGCCTCTGGGAACTCATTATCAAAGTCAGTGACTTACTACCAGCACCTAACTTACTTTAAAGATTTCTGCTATAACTTTGCAATCAGGACACAGACATCCCCCCCAAGGATCCAGACAGATTTTTACAGGGTGCAAGATGGAGACAGGTACTTAAATCACTTTCTTCCCAGAAAGTCAGAATTGGCTTCTGCTGCTTTGAGATACCTGGATAAGAGAACCACTTTGCATTCATGGATTGTCTTCTGTCTAGTCCAGTAAATCAGTTCATCTTCATCTTGGTACAAAGCACTTAGGTACCACATTGATAAAGGAGAGTGACAGATTAGTTTGCATGGGATGTCTGACAGGTTTTGTGGCATTTACAAATCAGGGGACCTTGACTGAAATGATTTTCTGATGCCACAGTACAGGAAGCCCTGTGTAAAGCATCCCATGCTTTACGTGTTTTATTCTTTAAAGATTTTATCACAGGAGCAGGTAGAAGCTGGGGAGATAAAAACCAAAACACTCAGGAGACTACTGGAATCTGCAGACACAGGCAGGGTAAGTTTTATAGCTTGTTTGGCTTTTTCTTCAACTGTGGAAAGCACAACAAAGGAAATATTCTTTAAAAATTTAATCTAGTCTGTCTGCCTGCCTCACCTATCTCTTGCTGAAATCATGTGGACAGGAAATTCTATTGTTAAATTGTGACTAGAACCATGCACATTTTTTTTGGATTGCTGGCAATTCAAAATAATTATAGCTTTGGGTCCAACCAACTTCCAAATCTTTTGGCAAAGTGAAAGTTTGAAAAGAATTCACATTGTGTCAAATGAAACATTCAAACTGAATTTTTTTACTTTGAGCATTTTTGAATGCTTTAGTTTAATGTAACTGAAGGAAATTTCAAAAGGTCATTAACTGAAAAATGAAAACACTTCCCTTTGTTTTTCTTCAGATTTTTAAACTTTTTTGGCTGAAACAATTCAGTAACACCAACACCAATTTGTGAAATGTTTTGGTGTCACTGAATCTTTTTTGGCCAAAATTTTGGCTGAAATTTGTCCAGCTCTAATTGCGTTAGACAGAGGACATTCATGTCAGAGCCCCAGATGCTGCAGAAATCTATAGTCCCTGCCCCACAGGACATGTAGTCTAAGGGGATGTGCACACTGAAATCAGATGTGATTGCAGCACATGTAGATGAGAGTGTAAAAGCTAGCTCAGGCACAACACAGCAGAGCAGCAACAGCATGAGCTTTGCAGCCCTGCCCGAGAACCTTGGTGTGTATCTAGCTAGCTTGCTCAGATACATTTACATGTGCAGCAGCCTTAACTTTGATTGCAGTGTACACATACCCTAAAAGGAAGACACAACAGGTGAATGAGACAGACAAGGAGATAAAACACTTTATATTCTACTAACTGCTTTGGTGTAATTAACTGAGTTTTTAGTTGTGAGGATAAGGGACTAGATTTATAGGCATGGACATTGAAGTTCTCAGTGTGCAGAATGCCTTGAAGTTGCCAATCTCAACAAAAATAGGCCTTATTTTTACCTGAAAATACCCCATCTGTAGATCAGACAAAAGTTCAGTATCTTTGGCCATTTTGTTTCTTAGCCTTTGTTTCTTAGTATTTATTTGTGTGATTGAGATGCCAGTTCATTTCCTACTGGGCGCGCTGACCAGCCATAAGGTTGTGGGCTCTGAGCCTGATTCTTCCTTGGCCAGCATCTTCCAGAGTCGCTTATGTCAGTGCAAAGTGGGTTTGAAGGGCAACCATTGTGCAGGGCAAGAATGAACTGGGCCCAAAATCTTGGTGGTTTCCATAGTGCCTAGGAGCCCTAGTCCTGGATCAGAACTCTGTACAGCACCTAACTCCATAAACACACCACAAAAAGTACTGATTCCTTTGCCTCAAATCTGAAAGACACCCTAAGGCTACACCTGTACTATGAGAGAGGGGTATAATTTCCCCTGCTCAAGTGTATGTACACAAGCAGCTCTCATTAAGCTAGCACAGGTATAAAGAGCAGTCTAGTTGCAGTAGCCTGGGTAGCAGCTGTGAAGGCACAGCTGAGCCATGCCAAGTACCCACTGGTTTCAGGGAGGTTGTATGTACTTTGAATAGCCCAGCTGTCTGTCCAACCACAGCTGTACTATTTAGACTCTTGCTAGAGCTAGTGTGAATGTATACATAAGCAGGAGAATCACACTTAGGCTACATCTGCACTACAGGCTGTGTAAACGTAACACTTCCATCTGAAAATGTTCTACCTACTGTTACAAGGGGCAACTAAGATTACTGTAATTTAAGATTTTTTTTGCAAGGGGGGAATTTCCCCAGTTTAGTTACTCTGCATCTGACTGTACTTTTGTATATTGTCAGTTTCAGTGTTTCCCAATTTACAGTGTGGCCATATGGCCAGGTAGGCTTTGTCTAGATGAGAATTTTTGGCCATGCTGTAAATTAACTGATCTTCAGTTAATTTGAGTGGCATAACATTTACAGTCATGTTGACATAGACATTCTTCAAATACTTACTCCTGGTCTTGGTTCACGCTGGGCTGCAGCACAACCTGAAACGTTTGTAGAACATCTAGATTCAGGATTCTAGTGTTCATTAATGTCAATTAATTTGAGTTATGACATAACCAAAATCTCTGCATTAGGACTTACCCAAAACTTTCCCATGTAGGTATATCCTTAAATGATTGAAATTGATATAGTTATACCAGTATTACCCCAAATGCAGAAATGTTCATTCTGGTATAAGCATGCCTTTTTGGTCTTTGCTTATATCACTTGGGAAGGGGATTCAGTTAAATCAAATAAGCCACACTTATGTCAGAAGGCCTGGTCTAAAGAGTTTTTCTGCCTGTATAACTACTGCAAGGTCATACATCTAGGAACAAGGAATGTTGGCCATACCTACAGAATGGAGGACTGTCTCCTAGAAAGCAATTACTATAAAAGATTTAAGGGTCACAGTGATCAAGAGGTGCAGTGATAAGTGTGTAGGTACTCTTGCAGGTAGCAAATACTAAGTACTAAAAGATTCTTTACTCTACCAGAGATGGGCATGACCAGAACCAATGTCTGGAAATAAAAGCCAGACAAATTCAAATTGGAAATAAAATGCAACTTTTCTTAACAGAAGGGGATTAACCACTGAACCAAGGGAAGCAGTGAATTCTGCATGTCTTGATGTCTTCAGATTAAGACCAGATGCCTTTCTGGAAGATATGCTTTTAGTTAAACAAGTTATTGGGCACAAAGGGGTAACTGGCTAAAATGTAAAAGTCTACCGTACATTATACAGGCATTCAGACTTTATGATTAGTGGTCCCTTCTGGCCTGAAAATCTATGCATTTGGCTACGAAGTGACTTTTTTTAAAGAGTACTGAAAGTTGTACTAATACAACAGCGAGTGTGGAACCAGTTATACCAGTAGAAATGTTTTTTTATAAGGGTATAGCCTATTAGTGTCCACTCTGGGATTGGGGTGGGTTATCTATATCCATATAACTGTTAACTCTTTCCAATGAAAATGGGAGAAACTGACTAAGACCACAATGTTTTTGTGTGGGTCTCTTCACGCAGCAAGAGGGGTGAGAAACATTTTTAAAAAACAAGAGAATGATCATACCCCCCCTCCCCAAATGGCTGGGAACACAGAGGTAGGGTCTATGTCTATATTGACCTTGTTTGTTAGTGGATTACATAGCAATTTGATGCATCACTGAACAAGTTAAAGGGACAGCATTGACTTTATCAGGATGGAAGTGTCTCTGATGGGATCACTTTCTCAAAGAAAGGTCTGGATTTTGCTCTTTGTCTAGGACACTCTGGATTCTGGCCTGAACAAAAGGCATTAAGTAATAAGAAGCAGGCTGTAGTTAGAGCATGGCAACAGAAATGAAACAAGCATGTACATCACTGATCATAACAATTATTTTGAAAGAAGCACTGATCCTTCATGGCATTCTGAAAGAATCCCACTTAAAAAAAACAACAATCTTCTCTTTATTTCCTGTTTCAATCCCCTGCTCTTACTAATAAGAGGTGTGTTCTTGAAAACAATCTGTTTCATCAGTTTTCCTGCTCCAACAACACCATTTCTAAAACTACAGTGAGTTGAGTAAGATGGCTGACTTCACCCTCCCCAAATGTCTTTTCACTTTTCTGTATGAAAGGCATAGGTGGTCTCGGTTCACTTCCTGTTGGACAGAAATGAATATTTCCTAATTGAAAAATATCATTGTTTAATTATTTTAAAAGTCCCAGGCAATAATGAGCTATCCAAACCTACACCCACATGTGCAGATGCAGTGATTGCATAGATCAGTACCACTGTGTACATGCAATTATTTGATCTTTTGCATGCACAAATGGTCAGATTCAGTACATTGAACTGGTGCATGCCGTATGAAAGGCTCAATGGTCATTTCTTCTTTGCTAGATAGAAGCAGGCCTACTGCTAGCTATAGAGTAGGGAAGGCAATAAATACATCCATAATAACAGAGGGATGCTCTTCTTCAAGCATACTTTGAATATTCCTATGGCTTAGATTTTAAGTATTTTGGAACACAAGGCCAAAAAAGTATGGGCTAGATCCAAAGCTGGTGTAAATCAAAGGACCTAGTTTAATGTCAATGGAATGCCAATTTATACCACCTGGAAGTCAGATCATTATTCTCTATGGACCTCTACTGATTTACCTCCAGCTGGGGCTCTGCTCCATTGACTTCCATGTAGTAAAGCTGATTGACACCAGCTGGGGCTCTGGCCCTCCCTCTCTGGAATTCTGTACTAGGGTCAGTTGGCAGGGTGAGATTCTATTCTGTAAAAATGCTAATAAGTGCACGCCAAATCCAAGCACTCTTCTATTTCCCATTAAGTGCACAGGGAAACATGTACTCCCTGGCCATGGCTGACCCTAGGCATCCCTCAACAGGGCCTCTCTATAATGCGTAGGGGCAGTAGAACAGGTAGCATCGCCGTAGCCTGTATAAATCTTTCTACCTAATCTCTGCTGAGCCAAGAGGGGATGATCTGTATCCCTCACCCTATCTACGTAGGCCTACCCACTCCTTATCCTCTCCCCTTATGTGAATCCCAGCCCTTGAAGTATGCAGAGAAAGGGGAAACAATGCAGCAAAAACACCTTCTGTAAGGGAAAGGTGGGATGCTTCACCCATCAATCTTGGGGGTGGGGGGGGGGTATGATTTGGCCTCTGTTATTTCTTGTTCATATAGTCTAAACTACCCAAACATTGTCATAGAGAACTTGATTTCTGCTCCAAAGCCCATTGACATCAATGGGAGTCTTTCCACTGACTTTACTGAATACTGGACCCATGCATGAGATGTTTGAACTCATAGGGTTACTTTTATTAACTCTCCTACAAAAATTAGAGGGGCAGATCTTGAAGCTACATCAATGCGGCAGGATGGCCCAGTTGCTAGACCATTTGCAAGTGACCCAGAAAAGTTGGGTTTGATTTTGTGCTCTATCACATATACCCTGTGTGATCTTAAACAAATCAATATGTGAAAGTACACTAGGGAACCGTTATTGCACACAATCATCTGCTACCTGGACCAACTAATGGGTAACACATTAGTGCTCTTTAAAAATCACACTCCTGCATGTGCTCATTACCCCACTGTGGAGACAAGCCCAAAGTCTCTGTGCTTCAGGCCCTCTTTTGTAAAAGGGAGTTGATATCACTTCCCTATCTCTTGGGGGTGTTGTGAGGATAAGCAACTTAAACTGTGAGGTGTTCAGATACTTGGCTCCTGTAGTACCATAGTAAAATAATACATTGTGAAATAGTTGACTGAGCAAAGAGTGGCCCTAGACATGGCTCAATAAAACTTGTTGTTCTGTAATGCAATAAGTTCTGAAAACCACATCCAATTATAAAATTTCAGGGAATGGTCTAGGCATGAATGGATACTATTCACTTGATTTGGGTGAAAATCAGAAAAACCTGAGTTCCATTAAAATGACCATTCAGCCACTCGGGGTGAAGCAGTGATTTTTAGGGTGAGTGGGCCTCATTGAACTCTAATAACTTCCCCCTGCCCCCACTCAATCTAAGCACCTTGACACATCAGTCTGGTCAGAATCCTACTGACATTGGTGAAAATTGAACAGCCTGATTTTAGTGGAACGAAAAATTGATTGCTTGTTTAGATAATCTTGATTTTACCTTCACCTTGGTCAATATCTACCTCTTGGGTTAATAAAGATTGACATTCATGTAACTGGTCAATATATCTCTGTTAATGATATAATTCTTTTATTTTGGCAGGTAAATTAGCTCTATATCACTCAGCCACCACCTAACCAGAGCACATGATGAATATAAGCAATGTGACTGAATTTGTCCTCTTAGGCCTCTCCCAGAATCAGAAGCTGCAGAAAATGTGTTTTGTGCTGTTTTTATGCTTCTATATAAGCATTGTTCTTGGAAACCTCCTCATTGTTCTCACTGTAGTTAGCAGTCAGCATCTGAACTCACCCATGTATTTCTTCCTGAGTTACCTGTCCTTTGTAGACATCTGCTACTCATCTGTCACAGCCCCCAAAATGATTGCAGACTTCCTCACTGAGAAAAAAATAATCTCCTTCATTGGCTGCATAGCACAGCTGTTTGGAGTCCATTTCTTTGGCTGCACTGAGATCTTCATCCTCACAGTGATGGCCTATGATCGCTACATTGCAATCTGCAAACCCCTCCACTACACAACCATCATGACCAGGCGCGTATGTGGCCAGATGGTGGCGGCCTCATGGGTAGGGGGCTTTGTGCATTCCATGGTACAGACTCTTATAACCACCCATTTACCCTTCTGTGGGCCCAATGAGATTGACCATTATTTCTGTGATGTTCACCCTTTGCTACAACTGGCTTGTACTGACACCTATGTTGTCGGCATCATAGTTGTCGCTAATAGCGGGATGATTGCTTTGGGTTGTTTCCTTCTCTTGGTTATATCCTACATTGTGATCTTAATCTCCTTGAGGACACGTTCTTCTGAAGGGCGTCGTAAAGCTCTCTCCACCTGTGGCTCCCATATTGCTGTAGTGATTTTATTTTTTGGGCCTTGCACGTTCACCTACATCCGACCTTCTAGCCACTTATCAGAGGACAAGATGGTTGCTGTGTTCTACACCATTATCACCCCCATGCTGAATCCGCTGATCTACACACTAAGAAATGAGGAGGTGAAAAGTGCCATGAGAAAATTATGGAGCAGAAAAGTGATGTCAGATGGGAAATCAAAAGAGTGACATGCAGAATTATGTTATACAAACCAGGAGGAACAGGATAATGTTCATGAGAGATTTTAAATAAATGTCTTGCTTTCAGTTCATCAGTGAACATTCCCCTTGTTTTCCCATGAATGCAGAAAACAGACAAACCTCTTTCAGCAACTGCAATGGTTCTATTTTAAATGTTCATATTGGTAAGATTATTGAGACACTAAACTTCTAATTAATAAATAATGGATACCCTGGGAATCATTCTGTGATGGTGAACATTCAAAAGACTCCAACATTAACCAAATTTTACTTAGAGTGTAAGCTCTTTGGAGTAGTGGCTGTCTTTTTGTTTTGTGTCTGTACAACACCTTTAAAATGAGGGCTCTGGCTCATGGTGGGGCTTGTAGCTGTTACCACTATAGGAATAAAGAATACAATGATAAAATGAAAATAGGAAAAGCACAGTTCAAGTACACCATCCAGTCAGCCACAATTCTGCCCGCTCCATCTCAACTTCTTTTTAATAGAATGTTTCTTTCTGTATACACTAATTTATTCCACCCAGTGGAAAACCAACAGCTGACATAGAATCATAGATTATGGTTGGAAGAGACCTCAGGAGATCATCTAGTCTAACCCCCTGCTCAAAGCAGGACCAAGATCAACTAAATCATCCCAGCTAGGGCTTGGTCAAGCCTAACCTTAAAAACCTCTAAGGATGGAGATTCCACCACTTCCCTGGGTAACCCATTCCACTACTTTACCACCCTCCTAGTGAAATAGGTTTCCTAATATCCAACCTAGACCTCCCACACTGCAACTTGAGACTATTGCTCCTTGTTCTGTCATCTGCCACCACTGAGAACAGCCTAGCTCCGTCCTCTTGCAGGAGGTCAGACTAGATGATCATAATGGTCCCTTCTGATCTTGAATTCTATGATTCTTTGGAGCCCCCCTTCAGGTAGTTGAAGGCTGATATCAAATCCCCCCTCACTCTTCACTTCTTCAGACTAAATAAGCCCCGTTCCCTCCGCCTCTCCTCATAAATCAAGTGCCCCAGCCCCCTAATCATGCTAATTGCCCTCCACTGGACTCTTTCCAATTTGTCCACATCCTTTCTGTAGTGGGAGACCCAGAACTAGAAGCAATACTCCAGATGTGGTCTGACCAGTGCCAAATAGAGGGGAATAATCACTTCCCTTGATGTGCTGGCAATGCTTCTACTAATGCAGCCAAGTATCCTGTTAGCCTTCTTGGAATAAGGGTACACTGAGTCATATCCAGCTCCTCGTCCACTGTAATCCCCAGGTCCTTTTCTGCAGAACTGCTGCTTAGCCAGTCAGGCCCCAGCCTGTAGCTGTGCATGGGATTCTTCTGTCCTTGCCTGATAAATATACCATTTTATATTGTATCCTGTTGTTGTAAAGCCATGATAATTTTAAAAGAGAATGAAACTAATCAGATATTAATGGAGATTTTTAGCACAAAAGGGAAGCAGCCATCTGGCTTCTGTCTCCTTGGAGTGAAAGGGAGGCAGTGGCCATTTTACTAGGGGCAACCTCATTGCCATCTGCAAAGGCTGTGGAGCAGTCCTGGCCATCTTAACTGAGGGCAACCGTGGTTTCAGTCTTATTGAGAAAAATGAAGCACAGGAGCAATTTTGGAAAAAAAGTTTGAAACTTTACTAGTAAGAATGGCATAGTGGATCAGACCAATGGTCCATCTAGCTCAGTATTCTGTCTTCCCAACAGTAGCCAATGCCAGGTACTTCAGAGGGAATGAACAGAACAGGTAATCAAGCTCTGTCACCCGTTCCCAGCTTCTGGCAAACAGAGGGTAGGGAAACCATCCCTGCCCATCCTGGCTAATAGTTATTGATGTACCTATTCTCCATAAATGTATCTAGTTCTTTTTTTGAACTGTTATAGTCTTAGCCTTCACAACATCCTTAGGCAAACAGTTCCATAGGCTCACTGTGTGTTGTATGAAGGAATCCTTCCTTTTCTTTATTTTAAACCTGCTGCCTATTAATTTTTTTGACCCCTAGTTCTTGTGTTATGAGCAGTAAATAACACTTCCTTATTTACTTTCTTCACACCAGTCACGATTCATAGACCTATATCATATTCTCTCCCCTCGCCCTTAGTCGTCTCTTTCCCAAACTGAAAAGTTCCAGTCTTATTAATCTCTCCTCATATGGAAGCTGTTTCATACCTCTAATAATTTTTGTTGCCCCTTTCTGAACCTTTTTCAAATTCTGATATATCTTTTTTGAGATGGGGTGACTACATCTGCACGCAGTTTTAGAGATGTGGGCATACCATGAATTTATATAGAGGCAATATATTATTTTCTGTCTTTCCTGATGATTCTCAACATTTTATTATCTTTTTTTTGACTACCACTGCACATTGAGTGGATGTTTTCAAAAAACTATCCACAATGACTCCAAGATCTCTTTAACTGTTGCCACTCAAGAATCTAGACCCCATCATTTTGTATGTATATTTGGGATTATGTTTTTCCAATATGCATTGCTTTGCACTTATCAACATTGAATTTCATCTGCCATTTTGTTGCCCAGTTACCCAGTTTTGTGAAGTCTCTTTGTAACTCTTCACAGTCAGCTTTGGACTTAATTATCTTGAGAATTTTCCTATCTGCAAATTTTGCCACCTCACTTGCCACCCGCCCCTTTTTTTTCAGATCATTAACGAATCTGTTGAACAGCGCTGATCCCAGTACACATCCTTGGGGGACGCTGCTCTTTACCTCTCTCCATTGTGAAAACTAACCATTTATTCCTAAATTTAATGGTTTTTTATCTTTTAACCAGTTCTCATCTATGAGAGGACCATTCCTCTTATCCCATGATTGCTTACTTTGCCTTCGAGCCTTTGGTGTGGGATCTTGTCAAAGACTTTCTAAAAGTTCAAGTACAATATATCAACTGGATTATCCTTATCCACCTGCCTGTTGACTACTTCAAAGAATTCTAATAGATTGGTGAGGCATGCTTTCCCTTAACAAAAGCTACGTTGACTCTTCCCCAATATATTGTGTTTATCTGTGTGTCTGACAATTCCCGTTCTTTACTATAGTTTCAACCAATTTGTGTGGTAATGAAGTTAGGCTTACTGGCCTGTAATTGCCTTTTAAAAAAAATTGGTATTACATTAGCTATCCTCCAGTCAATTGGTACAGAGGATGATTGAAGTGAGAGGTTGCATACAACAGTTAGTAGTTCTGCAATTTCAATCATCCAGTGTCCCCACTGATTGTTTGGTGGGCTTCCTGCTCCTGATGTGCTTAAAAATATTTTGTCTGTTAGTTTTTGTGTCTTTTGCTAGTTGATCTTCAAATTCCTTTTTTGCCTGCCTAAATGTACTTTTACACTTGGCTTGCCAGAGTTTATGCTCCTTTCTATTTTCCTTAGTAGAATTTGACTTCCAATTTTTAAAGGATAATGTAGTAGGAAGAAAGCCTAAAATATAAGCCCTTGTATCAAAGGCCTGGTATAAGGTAGAACCTGCTCATGGTATCTGTCAAGAACAGGGCTAATATTGCAAAAATACTGTGAAGGAGCAGAGAGACTGCAGCCAGGCACAGCAAGGGTTAAAGAACACCTCTGGGTTCAGCTAGCTCCACCCCATTATACTTGCAGCCAATGCCAGGCCTGGAGGGGGGAGAAAAGAAGGGAGCTTGGCTCAGTCAGGGGCTGATTGGCAAAGAGGCAGGAGCTCTCTATGTCTGCCTGAAGGCACAGACCAGCAACCTGCCTACCAACGCAGCCACTGGAGGCAAGTAGGTCTTCTCCTGCCAAGAGGAACCTGCAGACAAGCCCCAAATGTGGGGAAATTGGATTAGTGGGGCTACGCCCAAAACTAAAAGGACTTGCATAGGGAGCAGCCCAGGAAAACAGGCCCTGAAGCCCTCCTCACGTCTGGGAGAAAGGTTCATCTCTCCTGTTTAGGGGTGAGTGACATAGGACCCTAGGTCAGGACCTGAAGGAGAGGTCAGGTTCTCCTTCAGACCCTCGCCCACAACCAACGATCTAGCCACTAGGCTGCCTGGCCACAGAAGGTCCTATCACAAATACACATTTCTAAAAAGTGCTAAGTACAGGTACTCACACAAACACATCCTGAAATCAAGTGGTACCAAAACATCCCAATATCAAAAACGGTACAAAACATTCCCCAAAAATAACAAACTCACTGACTCCTCCTAAAAGGTCAGGATAACACTATGTAACTTGTTTATATCAGGGTATAAAAATGTATCTCAGAGGAGATATCTTTGGGCAGCCTAGGGGACAGTGGAAAGTCTCGCCACTGAGCTGCGTCCATTGTCATGGGCATATATCTTAATATCCTCAGAGTCTGCCAGGTGCTGTTACTTTGCTTCATCAACAATAAATCTGTCTGGATGCCTTCATACCTTATCAGATCTTGTGATCATTGGGCAGTTCACTCGAGATCTGCTGTGCCAGTTGTCTGTGCAGAGTTGGAACAGCACACAGGGAGAACACACACATGCAGACAAACATAGAATCATAGAAGATTAGAGTTAGAAGAGACCTCAGGAGGTCATCTAGTCCAAACCCCTGCTCAAAGCAGGACCAACCCTAACTAAATCATCCCAGCCAAGGCGTTTTCAAGCCGGGCCTTAAAAACCTCTAAGGAAGGAGATTCCACCACCTCCCTAGGTAATCCATTCCAGTGTTTCACCACCCTCCTAGTGAAATAGTGTTTCCTAATATCCAGCCTAGACCTCCGCCACTGAAACTTGAGACTATTGCTGGTGTTGGTGTGGGAGATAATCAGTGGGACACTGGGCTGACAGCTCTGCGGACAGTATGGGATACAGGACAAGCCCAAACACAAGGTGGCATGGAAGGTTCATGTGTCTTTCCCTTTGGTGTTGCAAGAACCTTCTTCTGGTTCTGTGGTAACAGTACCAGTTGATAAGGCCTCTGAAAGGGCCAGGTGTCCACTCAAGTCCAGATCTTGTGAATCTGTGTTTTTTCAGTGCTGCAAAAAGCTGACATGGAAGGTGAGTATGTTGTTCTTTCTGCCCTTTATAACAGGGATTCCCGACCCATGGAGCTTAAAGGGTGCTGTCCAACCAAGGTACGACTGGGTATGAAAGCATCAAACGGTTTCATTACAACACAAACAGGAGACACTTTGACCTAGAAAATAAGATGTTTCAATCTGTATTAAGTAGAAGCTGCCCTTAATTATTTTAATACAAAAATAAATTAAATAAATGTTGACTGTCATAATCCTACATGACATGTCCTGTTATGACATAACTTCACAATATGACATGTAATTATGAACCACTACTGAGAAAATAATAAAAGTATCATAAAAATGAAAAAGTAAAAAAAAATTATACATATAAAATTGATTTTTTTTCCTGAAATTAAATTTTCTGAACCAAAACCACTTTTTGTTTTGGGAAGATTTGTTTTCATGGGAATTTTCATTGAAATCAATATGATTTCATGAAAAAAAATCATTTACATTGATATAACGTTTTCTGACAGAAAACTTAACAAAAATTTTCTGACCAGCTTCACTGGCAACCTTTTGGATGCACATGAGCATTTTATGTACTCTGTGGCCTTGCTAAAATATACCTATAGCATACTGAGCACTTATGGGCCAAATGTTTGATGCCCAGTCAAGCACAGCTGTGTTCCTGCAATGTCAGAACAAATCATTGCAAAAGATGGAATCTCCATACTTCATTTGCACATTTTTGCAGTCCAGCAGAGCTTCAAAATTCTGGCGGTTTCAGGTACAACTAACAATCTCTTTTGATTGTTGATAAGTTAGTAACTTTTGAAGTAGGACTCGGGATCTGATGATCACTTATTTTTTAATAATCTTGTTCTTATCCCAGATACACACCAACACAGGCATGCCATGCTAACATTCAGAGATACTTAGAGTAAGTCCAGTGGGCATAATTAAAACTTCTTTGGAAAAAGAAGTTCTGCAAATGATGCAAGTCGTAAATTAAATTTTACTGTTGCACACACTTAAGTACTTAACTACAAACTGAGAATATGCCATGCACAACAACAATTAGGGGAATCTCTAGATGCTGAAATAAACTTGGAAAAAAAGAATTACAAAATTACAGACATTTGGGGGGAAATCCATAGTTGTGGAACTCCTGCAACTCTTAATAAGTGTCCATTTAAAATAGTGGTGTTAAGAAGTGAACATAAGAAAATTAACAACAAAAATGTGAATAATGTACGGATTAAAAGGGACTTCACAACAATTGGCTACCAGAATTGTATAAATATGCAGATAAGACATTTGTTTGCTTCACCCAAATGTGCCTGCTTAAAGCAAAACAAAAAATTGATTGATGAATATATCTACAACCAAAGCAACAACTTTGGGTCACTATGATCCATTGAATTCTTTTATTTGTTTTGTGTGATTTCAGCATTTGGATGACCACTGGTTTGTTCATGAAACTGTTTGCAAACCCCAAGCTTTACACAGATTTTATCGCAAATTCTTCTGAAAATGGGTCCCAGAAAGAGCACTTTTCCACCTTTCATTATTCTCCAGATGAAAAAGTTTTGTATTCATTCCTTCAAGCAGGGAGTGGGGAGTATATCATACAGTTTAGGTGTCCTGTCTCACAAAAGAACAAATAGCAAAGACTGGATAGAGTGAGCAGTTGACGAACAACCCACAAATGAATATCATTTGGCCAAACTACTGTTCAAACACTTATAAACTACTCGTCGGGCTCAACGGGTAGTGATCAACGGCTCCATGTCTAGTTGGCAGCCGGTTTCAAGCGGAGTGCCCCAAGGGTCGGTCCTGGGGCCGGTTTTGTTCAATATCTTCATTAATGATCTGGAGGATGGCGTGGACTGCACTCTCAGCAAGTTTGCAGATGACACTAAACTTGGAGGAGTGGTAGATATGCTGGAGGATAGGGATAGGATACAGAGGGACCTATACAAATTAGAGGATTGGGCCAAAAGAAACCTGATGAGGTTCAACAAGGACAAGTGCAGAGTCCCGCACTTAGGACGGAAGAATCCCATTCACTGTTACAGACTAGGGACCAAATGGCTAGGAAGCAGTTCTGCAGAAAAGGACCTAGGGGTTACAGTGGACGAGAAGCTGGATATGAGTCAACAGTGTGCCCTTGTTGCCAAGAAAGCTAATGGCATTTTGGGCTGTATAAGTAGGGG
Source organism: Mauremys mutica (assembly GCF_020497125.1). Lineage (NCBI taxonomy): Eukaryota > Metazoa > Chordata > Testudines > Geoemydidae > Mauremys > Mauremys mutica. The sequence continues at coordinate 122,954,040 of NC_059075.1, forward strand.
CATTGCCAGCAGATTGAGCGATGTGATCGTTCCCCTCTATTCAACATTGGTGAGGCCTCATCTGGAGTACTGTGTCCAGTTTTGGGCCCCACACTGGGGGTGGGAGAGTGGAAAAATTGGAAAAAGTCCAGCGGAGGGCAACAAAAATGATTAGGGGGCTGGAGCACATGACTTATGAGGAGAGGCTGAGGGAACTGGGATTGTTTAGTCTGCAGAAGGGAAGAATGAGGGGGATTAGATAGCTGCTTTCAACTACCTGAAAGGGGGTTCCAAAGAGGATGGATCTAGACTGTTCTCAGTGGCAGAAGATGACAGAACAAGGAGTAATGGTCTCAAGTTGCAGTGCGGGAAGTTTAGGTTGGATATTAGGAAAAACTTTTTTCACTAGGAGGATGGTGAAGCATTAGAATGGGTTACCTAGGGAGGTGGTGGAATCTCCTTCCTTAGAGATTTTTAAGGTCAGGCTTGGCAAAGCCCTGGCTGGGATGATTTAGTTGGGGACTGGTCCTGCTTTGAGCAGGGAGTTGGACTAGATGACCTCCCGAGGTCCCTTCCAACCCTGTGATTCTATGAAATACCAAATTAATTCAGAGGAAATCAGGTTCATTTGACAAATGATCTGCTAAGCCAAAACTGAGACTAATTCTCAGTGAATCATATTTTAAAGGAATAGTTTGGCTTTTTCATGTGCATCGTCTGCGAGAGATGTCACAGTCTGTTTTGTTTCATTACAGCTGGGCTAACATGACATGACTCTCATTATGAATCAATTCAGGACTGGTTATGTCAGTGGATAAATGAGGGTGTGGCTGAGGGTGTTTATCCCCACTCCTAATACATATTTTGCACATGTGAACAAAGGGCAGCCACTTCCTAAATCTGTGTGGAGTTTGATCCAGGTCCCAGTGAAATCAATGGGAACCATTCACTGGCTTTCACTCTAGGAACACAGCACCACTGTCCCAAAGGTGCTGGTCCCCCTTCTACTCTCTAGCTGTAGGCCCAGAGCAGTAGGGCGTGGCATGTAAGCAGCATCCTGTGACAAAATGTAGCAGGACACATTTGGGCATACACTACCTCAGAGCCCTCATTGGCTGATTTTGCTATAATGTCTCTTCTGCAAAGCTAGCTGAATCATTCCTTTCATGGGCCATTGTATTGTCACAGCTTAGGCCTGCAACTTTACTGCATGAGCACGTAGAACAAAAATCCAAACATTGTTAAATCTCTTATTTAAGTGATTGTTTAGGACTAGAGTGAGGTGAAAATTTTCAACTGAAACTTTTCTCCCAGCAGAAAAATGCAGATTCAGGTAAACTGAAACAATGTTTGTTGGTTTCACTGAATTGTTTTGGTAAGGGTGGGGGGAACCTTTAAAAATTTAAGAAAAAAATATTTTGATATTTTCTATTTGGTTCAAAATGACTTTTTGTTTCAAAATTTCCTTTAATTTTATTTTTAAAAAATAATTCAAAATCACTCAAAATTAAACCAAAATGTTTAATTATTGGCCAAACAAAATGTTTCATTTGACCCAAAATGAAACTTTTTTTTAACTTTTCAATTTACCAAAATTTTGTTTTCGGTTCAACCCAAAACAAATCCCTCCCCCCCGAGTTTATCTTTAGAATTTCCAGTAAACTAAAAAAAATCTATTTACACAGCTCTAGTTAGGACAGATGGCTGTTCACACACAGCATTTCCTAGAGGGCTAACTATCTGTTGCCAGACTTCTCATGCTCTTGCTTCCTGAGCATTAGGAGATAACTGAAGATTTTGACAGAGGAGTTCCTGCAATGTCTTGTTATATAGGAAGGTGTCAGTAGAATGAACCAGATACAAACGAGATATGAGGTGAAAGGTCTCAAATCTACAGCACAATCAGTTGGTAAAACACGGGAAGTTGAGAGGGATTCATATCTAATTCTAAGTGTGAGGCACAGAACAACTAAAGGGATTAAGGACCAGATTTTTAAAGGTATTTAGGTGTTGCTCAGCTCAGTATCACAAATCCTGAGTGACTGAGGCCTGGTCTACACTAGGGGAGGGGGGTCGAACTAAGGTACGCGACTTCAGCTACGTGAATAGCGTAGCTGAAGTCGAACTACCTTAGTTCGACTGACTTACCTGTCCTGACGCCGCGGGATCGAAGTCCGCGGCTCCCCCGTCGACTCCACCACCGCCGTTCGCGGTGGTGGAGTTCCGGAGTCGACGGGAGCGCGTCCGGGGTTTGAACTATCGCGTCTAGATTAGACGCGATAGTTCGAACTCCGAGAAGTCGAACTCTCTGCGTCGACCCGGCAGGTAAGTATGGACCTACCCATAGATTGCTAAATCCCATTTTAAAAAGTGATTTAGGCACTTAGAAGCCTAAGTCTCAATGTGACTTAGGCTAGGTCTACACCTGGTGGGGGAGAGGGGAGAGTCGACCTAAGATTCGTGAAGCTGAAGTCGGCGTACCTTAGGTCGATTTACCTAGCTGTTAGGACGGCAGTGAGTCAATCGCTGCTGCTCCCCCATCAACTCCGCTTCAGCCTCTCACCACGGTGGAGTTCCGGAGTCAATGGCAGAGCGATTGGGGATTGATTTTATCGTGTCTACACTAGGCACGGTAAATCGATCCCCGATAGATTGATCACTACCTGCCAATCTGGCGGGTAGTGTTGATGTACCCTTAGATTGCTAAGTACCTATCAATTTTCAAAAGGGAGTGTAGCTAAGTCCCTTGTAACGCTGAGCAGAGAAATGCCTAAAAATCTGGGCCTAACTGTCAACACACCAAAAGTTTGCCTGAAGGATCAAAGCAATATGCTTTAGCCACCTCTTCACTGATTGCTGCCAATGGAGACAAAAATGCCTCTGGGAACTCATTACCCAAGGCAATGACATGCTACCACTATATGATTCACTCTAAATATTTCTGCTGTAACTTCACAGCCAGGAGAGAGAGAGAGAGAGAGAGAGAACTTTTTCCAAAAGATCTTGTTGGATCTTAGATTTTGCAGAGTGAGGGATGGAGACAGAGTTTCAGATCAGTTTCTGCCCCTAAAGGCAGAAATGGCCTCTATGGCTTTCGAACTGTGAGAGAGGTGGATAGGAAAGCATTGCTCTGTGCTTACAGGGACCAATCAACCCCAGGTCACTAAATTAGTCCTGGTTTATCTTTAGAGGGGGCAAATCACTGATGAGATTAGGTCTAATAGAATGGAAGAGAATAGAAAAGGAGGATTTCCTCATTGGTGCTGGTGAAAGCTGGGGAGATAACACCTTCCATGAAACTATTAGGATCCATACCTACAAGCAGTGTAAGTTTTCCAGTATAGCTGAATATTTTACATTAATTCTTTTCATTTTTTACTTTTATACACATAACATAAAGGAAAGGAATCTGTTTATTAGGGTTTCCATCTAGTCCAATCCATTCCATTAGTCTGAAAATTATTAAATTGGAGCATGACTGAAATCCTATCTACTAATTTCCCTTTCTCAATTTGTATTTATTGTTGATTTTTTTTAAAAGGTTAGTTTTTCTAATTCAGAAGCAATGTCTATCACAGCCTGTAGATGCATGTCCATACACTCTAAGAAAACCTGGATGACAGTTTTCAGTCAAAAAAATTTTCAGCAAAAAATGCACACTTGCCAATACCAAAACGTTTTATGAATTTGTGTTGGTTTTCCTAAATTATTTTTGTGTAAAAAAAAAAAAAAAAACCAAAAACCAAACCCATAAAAGATAAAATGTTTCATTTTGACATTTTCAGAATGAAATGATTCCATTATTTGGTTTGAAACAACTTTGCCCTTCAATTAAAAAGACTAAATGTAAAGAGGCTAAAATAAATTCTCAGAATTGAAATAAAACATTATTTGGAGGTCCAATGAAATGTTTGTCAATCTGAAAAAAATTTCTTTCAACTTTTTGATTTGCCAAAAAATTAATAATCAGTGGTCATAGATTTACATAGTCATATATTTCTCAAGCAGTATACAATTATTTTCTAAAAGTGTAGATCCAAATGTATAGTAGTTGGTAGTAATGGGTACTACCTCCTATATGGGAGAGACTGTCAAATTATACAATATAATGTCATACAAGGAATGATTTTGCCAAATTCCAAGAGTCTAGCTCAATGGGAACATGAACATTGTGGAAATTAGTCAGTGAGTGATGAGTTACCAAGATGTGTATTGTAATAGATATTGATTGTATACTTCAGTAAACACTATGGTTTATAGTACATTGAAATGAATATTGACAGAGGTGTAGTGTCCTCAGTTAACATTGTATGTTTCTCTCAGAAAATAAATCCTGATGTCCATGTCAAGAGAAATCAATTTTTTGTTGTTACTTTCAAAAAGATAATCCTGGCTCATGATGATTGATGAGAAAACAGATGTGCTGATTGTTTATCATTTGACTCCTTAGAAATGAACAACACTGGTGTCTGAAGCAATGTTAAATAATTGGCTCACCAGTGTCAATGTCTGAATTCTGATCATAGTAAACTGAAGTTCTGCTTGAGTTATCAGAGGCAAAAATACTAAAGAGCAGATCTTATTCCCCTTGACACATTATTACAATAATGCTATTCATGACCATAGCACAGAAATTTCCAGGTATTTCTGATGAAAATACTCAGGCACCAGTTTTCATACATTGCTTCCTTAATGGGACATCTTAGACCCATATTTGGATGTTCAAATCAACAACTATGTGCATAAAGTGGGCATTTAGAAGCCAAAAGGACATTGTGAGAAAGCTATTCTTCCTGTTTAAAAAGACACAGTTGAAAAAGAGGCTCAGTGAGCATATATAACAATACAATGAAAATAAATTGCACTACATGTTCATATATCTCATCAATTCATTTTGAGTTGACTTTTAACTTCTAGTGTTCCTTTGATTGAGATATTAGCATTGTTTTCTTTTTGGACAAAATCTACTTCTTTGGCTAATACATCTTGATATTCACTGTGACAGCAATAAACATTGATTTTTTGATTGATGATATTCCTTAATCTGTCATTACAGGTGACTTAATTTGGCACTTTAAGCTCCTCTCCTACTCTGAATATATGGAGAATACAAACAATGTGTCCAAATTCATTCTGTTGGGACTCTCCCAGGATCAAGAGTTACAGCAAGTGTGTTTTGTACTGTTTTTACTCTTCTATGTAGTTATCATTCTGGGAAATCTGCTCATCATTATCACTATAAAGCACAGTGAGCGTCTGAACTCCCCAATGTATTTCTTTCTTAGGTACCTGTCCTTTGTAGACATCTGCTACTCTTCTGTCACAGCCCCAAAGCTGATTGCAGACTTCCTTGTTGAGAGGAAAACCATCTCCTTTGTTGGCTGTATAGCACAGCTCTTTGGTGTCCATTTCTTTGGGTGCACCGAGATCTTCCTCCTCACGGTGATGGCGTACGACCGTTACATCGCGATCTGCAAACCCCTCCATTATATGACCATTATGAACAAGCATGTGTGCAGCTGGATGGTGGTGGCTTCATGGGCAGGGGCCTTTGTGCATTCCATGGTTCAGACTCTTCTGACTACGCAGTTACCCTTCTGTGGGCCCAATGAGATTGATCATTATTTCTGTGATGTGCACCCTTTGCTAAAATTGGCCTGCACTGACACTTATATAGTTGGCGTTATAGTTGTTGCCAACAGTGGGATGATTTCTCTTAGTTGTTTTGTAGTGTTGGTTGTATCCTATGTTGTCATCTTAGTCTCTTTGAAAACTCGCTCTTCCAAAGGGCGTCTCAAAGCTCTCTCAACCTGCGCATCCCACATCACTGTAGTCATTTTATTTTTTGGGCCATGTATCTTCATCTATATGAGACCTTCCATCACCTTCTCTGAGGATAAAATGGTCGCTGTGTTCTACACCATTATCACCCCTATGCTGAATCCCTTGATCTACACCCTGAGAAATGAGGAGGTGAAAAATGCCATGAAAAAATTATGGAGCAGAGAAGTGATTGTTGGAGGGAAATTAAAAATGTGATATGTAGAATGATGTTAGTTCTGCAAACTGGAGTTAGAAGGGGAGATGATAATAGTCAGAAGAAATTTTAGGGAAATCCATATCTTTCTGCTGTCAGTTCTTTTGTGAAAATCCCAAGTGTTTCCCCATGAATTAAGAGCTGCAGATGGCCTTCTTACTTCTGCAGTGGTTCTATTTTAATATTACTGCTTGTAAGATCAATCTAGTCGGGGGTTGGACTAGATGACCTCCTGAGATTCTATGATCATTGAAAAAAAATTACTGAAGCTTTAAGTAGTTTTCTTTTCTTTTTGTACAAAGGTTATAAACTGTGAAAACTTAGGTGGTAAGATAGCCACTTACTGACCAAATATAAAAAGAATATTTTTCTATGAGCAGCTTATTTCATAATTCTGGAATTATGAATTAGGAATTTTTGTTCCTTCCACTTTCCTCTAAAGCAGCTGGTAGTGGCCATGGTCAGATACAGGTTACTGGAGTACATGGATTACTGGTCTTATCTGATATAGCAATTCTGGGGAGAGGATGAGAGGCGGAGATAAAAGAACCACATGTGATGGATGTGAGTTATGAAGCTTAATATATTAATGAAGCTGCTCAGATACTACAGGGATTAGGGCCATATAAGAAACTATATAGAACAAAATAGAAGCGATTAGTAGATTATAAAGCCCGAAAAGACCACTGTGATTCATGGAGTCATAGGAAAGGACCATCAGATCATCTAGTATGATCTACTGTAGAACACGGGCATCTAGTTGGACCTGTAAAAAACCAGACATAGGAGTTGCCTGAATAAATTCCTGTTTGAGCTAGAACAGGTGTTTTAGAAAAATTTCCAGGGATGGAGAATTCACAACCATTGACAAGTTGTTCGAATAGTTAATTAGAATAGAAAATAATTCCTATTTTTAAAATTAATACATATTTCTTGAGTACAATTAAGAGCTGCTTTCAGTGAAGTCCTGCAATGATGCAACGTGTAAATAGACGACACCACCATGTTATTATTATTCTCAACAATGTTTTAGGAGGTTCTCCAGAGGTCCTAGAAAGACCCTTGATTCTGGCCCAAGGAGGCTGTGGCTAAGAAATCTGTGGGAGATTCTGGGTTCTCAGCATTTTGATAATCGGGTCAGTTATTTTGGGGCCCTACGTTAGACAGGAATATTTTTAAAAACCATGACCTAGTCTCTAAATGATGTAATTGCATGAAAGCTACAGATGTCACTGAGATTTGAATTCAGATTTCTGTATAGCCCAGAATAATAACCATTGCAGCATCATTAAAAAAGTTCTGCTCTTGACTTACAAAACAATATAGATATTAAGCAAACATTCTAGGAACTCTGCTTCAGATGTGAGAAGAGAGAATATTATTGTTCCTTGACCATTACATCTGTTAGGTCCTTGGACATAACTGCAGGTATTTGTGTCTGAATTTCAGCTTTTGTCACCCCTCCTCGCCTCACCCATCTGTGTGCTTATTCTAAAGTGAAACAACAAACTGCTGGAAGTAGCCATAAGGGCATCAGATGACCGCATTGCAATAGAATACAAGCTAAAAAATGGATGGTTGGTGAATAGGGTTGAAGCCTATATCATCACAAGCATTAGTGCCCATTGCCACATTACACCATATCTCCTCCCTGAAAAAATTGATATCCTTGAGCAATGTATCTAAGTCTTACAGTAGACCTTTTCTTAAGAAGCTGCAATGTATTTAAAAAGAAAATAGAACTAACCAGACATTAAAGACTATTCCCATGGTAGTTATGCTTCAAAATTTACAGCACCATTAGTTTAAAAAACTTACTAAACCATAGGACTATCTAATTCCTGGGCTACTGACCACGACTGTAAGCCATTCATGTTGCTGTGTTTGTACTGATTGTCTTGAAGGCTGAATGGATAACTCACAAAGGAAGGGGGAACCCTGGTAGTCAACCTGAAAGCAGAGATTCCCTAGAGAAAGCTGCTTGACGGGACTCCACAAACCCTTCTCTGACCTTTGGTGCATGGGAGCTGCCATTCTTAGCCTCTTCAGTCCTCCTCCACTATCACTCTTCTTCCATCCATGACTTCCCAGCTCCTTTCTTCAAACTCCTTCTCCCATCTCCCCTTCCAAGACTCCTCACTCTTTGGTTCCCTGCATTCCCAGCTCACATTCCTTTTTCTTTTATTTTTCTGCAACCCAAATTACATCTCTATACTGTCGAAGAAAAACGTAGTTCTCGCTTTTTGTTTGGGTGCAGCAAAATTAAATACTTTATTATTTCTCCAGTAATTACCATGGAGGGAGAGAGTGCCATAGGACACAGGGTCCTGGACAGGTCTCTCAACTGGTAAACAATTACATCAAGCCTTTATACCTTCGTTACAGACAAGCTTAGACAATCATGGAGACAGTAAAAAGCAACAAATACATTTTGTTTATACATAAGCTTTTCTGCTATCTTACTAGAAAAAGCAAGACTGCACATTGCAAGGTCGTAATACTTTCACACAGTTCACTCTGTCTTACATTATCTTGCTTCTACAAATCTCACGTCATAAGGGTCACAGTATGGCCTGACTCTTGCTAACTAACATTCATTAAGATCTCTTCAAAACCTTGTTAATTATTTACTGGCTTCCACACTCCCCCCTTTTGTACTTCCAGTACAACAAACAATTTCAAATCTCAATTCGCATTAAACCATGGAGTTTAGATTCTACAGCAGATATGTCAACCTGAGGGGTTGGCAAGGGATGTAATGACAATGCATGATTAGCATGATCATAAAAGGTATTATTACTATAATTATGTTTTTTTCAAAAACAACAACAATAACATAATCCTAAACTAACTAACAACACGACAAACAATAACATTCCCATAGGAACAATATAATGGGGCTGTTGTACAAATTTGATCACAAAGCATAAAACATCATACCTAGTACATAAAGTAAACACTCTATAAGCTGTATGAAAGGCATTCTTTTCAGCTTAATATATATTCTAAAGCATGTGAATTTGCCCTTGCAATTCAGAGATTCTTTGAACCTTTGGTAACAATGAAAGCAAATTTCTGAAACCGATCAGGCACTACCCTAGTCCAATCAAGATATACCTGAAATCTAAGAGCTACTTACAACATTCTATCTGCATTCTATCTGCAGGCCAGTAAATGATATAATTGCCTGCAGCAGTGGTAAGATCAATATGTATATCCCATCAGGTGTTATTCCAGGGGTACCGTCTATAAATCAGGTAGGTATACCAGGTGGCCTAATTTCCCAGATGTCTCGGCAAATAATTCAGTTCCACATGCATCCTCCCGATGGACCCAGCAGGATTCGGTATTTGGGAGCCCACACCCACCCTAACCGGTCCATATGCTTGGAAGGAGCACTGTGAATGTCCACACTTCCATCCAGAAAGTGTCCAAGTATGTCTGCATGACCACAGATCAGATGGCACTCCTGATGTGACAGTAAGGGCAGTGGGCCAAGTCTGTTCCAGATCCCACTGCAATGCCTTCCCAGCCTCAGTGATATTCAATACCATCTTTGTCAGTAACTTCTGGGTCATAGAACTAAGGGCGGAAATGACATAGTAATCACCAACTCCAGCCCGCACTTAAGATAGCTGAGTTTTAAGAATAAGGCTAGTGGCCTTGAAGAATAGTCCAAATGGCTACGACACTATCAGCCCCAGCCCATAGGGATCTGCCCAATGTCCTCTTATTCCAGGTTCTCCGTTGTGCTAATCTAATGGCAGCCCCTTGTGAGCAATCTGGGTATGTAAAAGTGACGTGAAACTGGATAAGGGCAATATCATTTAAAATCCAATTAGGGAGGGCAATACATACTGAAGGATTTATCCAAAACACAGGGCGCAGCCTGTAGATCAAACCCCAAAATCCAATTAATACCACATCCCCAAGCATGGGTCCCATAACTTCTTCCTGCCAGTGTACAAGTCTTCGTACAATTCTTTGTTTCTTCACCAGGGTCAGTTCTCAATGTCTTGTTCTCAAATTCCTGGACTTTGGCAATGTCAGTGGAGTGAGTGTTTCTTCTTCTTTCCCAAAACAATTGTGGTTTAGCATCCTACAGGGGAGAGGTTGCCAGCACATATCACCCTGTAATGGCTGTGCTTTTTCTAGAAAAGTCTAAAGGCACAGTTGGTCTGTCAGTGGACAAGGGAGAGGTTAACTAGCACGTCACTCTGTCCTTTTTCCCTGCTGTCCAGAAACACAGTAGAGCTAGAAGCAGAAATAGGCTAATCATCAATAGGAAAATTCTTCTGATGTGGAGGGGTCTTTTTGCAGTGAGAATCCTGGGTCCAGGCAGTCAGTCTTTGGCACTTCACAGCGGTGTCGGTAGGCAGCAGGACTTGGAAAGGGCCGTTCCAGCGTGGAGCCAAGGCAGTCGTGCATCGATGGATCTGTATGTAGACCCAGGCTCCTGGTTCTAACGAGTGGCAAGGTTGCACAAGATCCTTCGGTAGTGCTTCCATCACCTGTGTATAAAAAAAGACCTAACACATTTCATTAGTGCCTAACAATACTTAAGCAGTATGTTATCCAGCAAATGAATGTCCATCTGAGCTGGGTTTAGTGGGGATGCAGTTGGTAGTCGCATTGGGTGTCTTGTCAAAATTCCATGAGGGCCGAGTCCAGTCTTTCGATTGGGAATGGCTCTCATACACATCAGTGCCCAAAGGAAGGGCATCTGGCCACTTTAAGTGTGTCTCAGCACAAATCTTGGCCAGTTTATTTTGTTAAGTCCCGTTCTGGCGTTCCACTGTCCCAACTGTGGGTGGTGAGGGCAGTGAGTTGCACATAACCCCTTTACAATCTGTCCAGTAAAATGAGTTCCAGGATCACTGTTGATAGTCACAGGGATGCCAAAACGTGGTACAAAATCTGTAAGCAAAGACATCTACTGTCCTGCAGGGAAAAGCTTCAACCCAAGTGGTAAATACATCAACTAAAACTAATACATATTCATAACCACAACACTTAGACATTTAAATAAAATCAATCTGAATATTTACAAAAGGTCCCCAAGGAGGAGAGGGGCCTGGCCGCTGCACACCAATCTCGTGTAACTGCAGCAACCATTCCCCCCCCCTTCCCTTGGTAGGCAGCCAAGCGGTGTCCTTGACTGGGGCCAGCGCATGTTAGCCATTCTCTGGTTGTTTTTTTTCATTTAACCTACAAAGGAAACTTTTACTCTTCAATTATACACCTTTTTCATACCATGAACACATAAACAGTACTGTTATACAGTACAGAAGTATTATCATTCAATGTATGCCACATATACCCTTTCACTAAAATAACCTTATTACAGAACTTTGGAAGGACAAGCCAGGACAAGCACACCCACTTTGAGAAGTCCACTTAATATAACTTCTAGTCCAATAGCTATCCACCATCCCCAGCCCCCTGGCTAAAAGTCTGAGGTAGCCAGAAGGATCCCTTGTACAATATGGGGAGTGGGTTAACTTTTCATGTCCTTGCTTCCAAAGACTGTCAGTATGATTTTAACAACAATTCTCAATTAAAAGATTTGGCCAATGTAGTTTCTTTCTCTTACTGAAGAAAATGTATTAGACTCTAGTATATCACATTTTTCTGATGTAACCAAACACTTTGTATTCCAAGTTGAACAAAACAAGTATCTGCATTCCAATCCAACACTTCCGCTTGAGTTCAAATCAGACCATCTCATGAAAATATGAAACACAACAATTCTGGCCACTAGACAAACACGACAAGACAGAACATAGAACACACAACATAATTTTTTACTGTGCCAGTAAATCAAGGTACGTTGAATGTTGTGCAGCTGGCATTAGTTTTCTTTGATTATCTGAAAGACAAAAACAGAGGTCCACCCCTTCCGGGCAGTTAAATACTTAAAATATACAAATACTCTTGTTGATTATAGGCAAAACAGAGGAATTACCCCATATTTTCTCGTATGTGTTTCTTAGACAGCCCTGGTTCAGCGGCCTCTACCTTATCAGTTAGTTAATTTGCATTAACACAGATGCTTTCCGGCTTGCTTTTTATTTTCAACTCCTGCTTTTAAACACTGAAAGAAAACATCACCACTTATAGTGCCTGTAGAGCCTAATAAAATTTTCATTACATAGCACTGTATACAGTCTTCAACTGATTTAACAAAATTGGTCACAGCCAAATTATTACAATCTAATAAATTTATTTGCCTGAATTTATTTACAAACATTTCAAAGACACCAAAAAACTGTTCTCTTAAAAATCACTTGCTTTTCCCTTCCAACAGCCACTTTACCAATTCAAATCACCATTCCAAATATACTTCTGAGTATTTGAAATTCTCATGCTTATATTCACTTACTCCTTTTTTCCACTACACCCTCAAAAGTTTCCAACCTGTTTTCCAATCACTCTGTCTGTTGCCTGCTCGCCTGGGCCCGATCCTTTTTTTTTCTCGCTGAGCCGTCCCTTCCATTTTGCACCAATTTGCTCCACTACCAGTTTAGCTAGGATGGTGAGCTTCTCAACTAGCCCCACCCTACTGGTCTTTTCCCCAAAACATTTCTACTCACAAGACTACCTGAGTCCTCCCTAGTAAGGCTTGCCACCTGGGCAAAAATACATGGCCATTCACTTAACACATAATCCAAACCCCTTTGGGGGTCTACCCAGAGACCCACCCATTTGTCTGCTGACACTTAAACAGAAAAGAAAATTACACAGAGAGCAAAGAAAATTACAGTCTAAGCCAGCTTTTTCCTACTTCTATTACATTATCCGTTACAGGGGGGGCGGGACAGTAAAATCTCAGGACAACCTCAGAGCTTCATCGCACACATGGCTTCCACCCTGAGGAATTACGAACGAGAAGTTCAGTTCCGCTCACACACCTAACGCCCAAATGAACAGAGCAGAAAAACAACAGTAACCGGTTAAACAAAACAGAGCCAAAGCTAAATAGTGCACCAAAACCAAATAGTGTTTCCTTATTCTATTAGAGCTCACCTTTAATCATGCAATCCTTATCATATAACACCAACAATACCAAACAAAGCAAACACAAAATAACAAGGGTAAAACAGATAGATGGTGTAAATTCTGCAGGGCCCCCCCATTATTAATTGCACACCAAACTGTGACAAATTCCTGTTACTAATTTATCCCTCATGTCAGGTGATCAGACTGACAGAGCATACAATCAAATTTTAAAGCTTCATTAAAAATAATAAAACAACAATGGAGAGTATTGGGAATGCTCCCACCTCACACAGGAAAAACATGAATGCCCCAAGCCTTAAACCACTTTAATACTCACACATGTCTCACTGGGAAGTTAAGCTTTGCAAATATAATTCCAATTCTGTAACTTGTACTGCGTTTGGTTTGCCTCAGTTTCAATTTTCCACAAGTAGCTGGGGCTGAAAGCAGTTTTCTTTGCACTTAGCATAGTCCGCACTGATACATGACCTTGAACACAAAACAACTTCTCCTATCTCTGGGTGAAGCCGAATTTCAAATTAACCCGTTCCTAGACAAATTGCTCACACCGTGTCAGAGGCTTTTCTTTGGTGATTAAAAGCTCCTCTTAGATATATGATCTCATCTAGATTGAAGGTGCCTTCTAATGGGCATTGTTTAAATGAATTTTCACGCGTGTACAGATTTCAATCATTTAAATACCTGCAGGTTTTAGGACCATAATGTACGTACATGTAATATGCTGGGCTACCCTTAGGGGGTAAGGTGGAATATTTAGACAGTCCCTTACCCATTTTCCACTCACACAGGAGAGACTCACAAGGAAAGGGGAGGGAAGATGGGTTCACACACTCCTAGACCCAGGCAGCTTCCTCGCCGGACAATGCCTGGCCGAGTCAGCCCACCGTGGGTCGGATCTCCTAAAGATCCACTAGTTACCGGGCTAGCCCGGTTACAGCCACTCACACTGGTGTACACACACACACACCAAGGCCTCCTTTTCTTCCTTTTTCTTTTTTTTTTAACCCTTTTTTAACCTTTTTAAATTTTTTTTTGTTTATTTTTTTTTTAACCACGATGCATCTTTACCTGGTCCGGACCATTACCATGAGGCGGTATGACAACCCCTCTTGAGGCGGTAAAAACCCCTCAGCACCGGTGCATTCTAATGCATTACCTTATGCATTACCTTATGCATTTACCTTGGCCAACTCAGCAGTTCCCAGTACTGCTATAAACTAACCTTATTGGGGCCTCTCCCCAATACCACTTTGCATCTGATCCTGCTGCACAGTCAATAAGTTCAGATGGCGTGAGCCCAACAGAGAGACAGACGTCCTCAGGGACAGTCCTCCTCCGATACCCCAATAGAGATTTCAAAAGGTCTCATACCTCTCATGTGGCGCCATGGGGTTCGAAGGGGAATGATCCGTAGTAGCCGTCTGTGGGTCCGTGGGCGTTGCCATCCCGGACGAGCCCCCAAATTGTCGAAGAAAAACTTAGTTCTCGCTTTTTGTTTGGGTGCAGCAAAATTAAATACTTTATTATTTCTCCAGTAATTACCATGGAGGGAGAGAGTGCCATAGGACACAGGGTCCTGGACAGGTCTCTCAACTGGTAAACAATTACATCAAGCCTTTATACCTTCATTACAGACAAGCTTAGACAATCATGGAGACAGTAAAAAGCAACAAATACATTTTGTTTATACATAAGCTTTTCTGCTATCTTACTAGAAAAAGCAAGACTGCACATTGCAAGGTCGTAATACTTTCACACAGTTCACTCTGTCTTACATTATCTTGCTTCTACAAATCTCACGTCATAAGGGTCACAGTATGGCCTGACTCTTGCTAACTAACATTCATTAAGATCTCTTCAAAACCTTGTTAATTATTTACTGGCTTCCACAATACCTACAGTTTCTCACCTCTACAGTCTCCTTCCTTCACCCTCCTCTATATTCTCTTTGCCCTGCTCCCCATGTTCACCTGTTTCCCCTCAGTGTCCTTCCCTGCTTCCCCCATAATCATAGGATCCTTACAATGACCCTCGCTATGTTCTGACAACATAGAGGGCCACTTACTCTCTTAGGCAGCCTGGCTTCAATCACATTAGAAGCAATGGGAGACGATAGCCATCTTTACTAAGGGCAGGCTCATCGGCCTTTGCAAAGGCTGTGTGAGAATGGCAGCTATTTTGGTTTGAGGGAGGGCTGTAGCTTCATTCCCATTGAGAAAAAAAGGGTGCTGGCAGCCATTTTGATCCAGTGGAGTTTGCCCGCATCATTCCTAGATTTTATGAATCTTGAAAAATCAGCCAGTGTGGAGGGACTGAGTTACAATATCTCCATCCCCATTCTCCAATGAGAAGATGATGGGTCAGGGGTGGTGACCTCTCCATATCTCCTGAACAACCAGGACAGCTAAAGCGCACTTCCATCTCATCATACCCAAGGGCCAAAAGTGTTTCCATGGCAAGTGAGACTCATCACTCCCTTCCCACTCATGATGCAAAGTTGTTTCCTTGATAAATGAGATAGGAAAACCAACCAACCAAAAACAGGGGTTTAGGTTGGTTATTAGTTTAGGGATGCCACAAAGGGCCACTCCGGGCCTCATGTCTATTCAATGGGAGGGGCAGCAGATTCCATCACCCTCCCCACCATCTTGGAGGTGTGGATTCTGTGCTCGTCTCTTCCATTTGGTGGGGCAACTCACCTATGGCACAGAGTTAGCACAGACAGACCCCCACCAAGGCTTGGGTCATCAAGCCCAGAAACAGGCTGGTGTATAGTACCACAGGCCCCTTCACCTTTGGACAGATCCCAGCCTTATTCCTCACAGTCCTGGGCAAGTTCTATAGGGATATAGTATGGGAGTTAATGCAGGGCTGCCCAATGGAAGTTTTGAAGCTAGGCAGATTACTGCTCCTGCCATAGTGATGCCTCAGTCCCCACTATTTATTCAGCCTTTGCTGATGCCCTAGGACAAAGTTGTGAGCAGGGAGCACCCCTCAACCCTGGTGGATACAGTGCCAGGAGGTAGGGCTAAATAGATGGCTGGAGCAGGGACAGCAAGGGGGTAGTCTGAGTCAGCAATGGGTCAGTTGGGGAGCGAAACTGATGTGCTACTGCTTTTCAGAGAGGGGAAAACCAACGCATTGCTTCCAAGGATGGTCACTAAGAGAAGTATGGCAGCAGAGCCAGCAGGCAAGGATGATCGCGGGCTCAATGCTGTTCTTTGCTCTCCTGAGGCACATCAATTAGTGGACCCAGGGGCAAAGAATGGAGAGGAGTTGGCAACTCTGTGCTATAGGGCATACACCCGGAAGCCACAAACAGCAGCTCGGCAGGGTAACTCAGGCCCCAGCTGACTTGAGAAAGGACCATAGCTGATGACCAATGTCTCCGAACAAGTACATGGATAATTTCCTGGTTTAGCTCCTCTGTCCTAAAAGGGGCTTCAAGGAGCTTCTGCAGCCTTCCCATTGGTTCCATTCATGACTGGGACATCGGGAGTTTACTGAAGGCAGCTGGGATCCCCACTTAGAGTAGGGAAGGGATTGGCAGGGTGCCAACCTGCCAAATTCTATACAAAGAGAAAAGAGTCCAAGTGATCAGTTTGTGATCAACTCAGAAGTGAAAATTATGCATCTGAACATTGTCACATATGTTACAAATATGGTCAAAGAAAATCAGTATTTTTTTTATAAATGATTCACTTAGCAAAAAAGGAGATAAATTCCCAGTGAATACTATGTCAATGGCATAGTTAGAGTAGCCATTTTAGACAATCAATGTGCTTGATCTGACAGTGTTGTTGTAATTGTGATTTTGTGAAACATCATCTTGTTTCCACAGGGGATAACTAACATCACCCTTCTCTTATGGTGGACCAATTTGTCTATGGTTGCATAAGCAGAAGAGAAGGTACCAAACCTTATTCTCTCCCCTCCCAAGATTAGGGTTGGAAGAGACCTCAGGAGGTCATCTAGTCCAATCCCCAGCTCAAAGCAGGACTAACCCCAACTAAATCATCCCAGCCAGGGCTTTGTCAGGCCTGGCCTTAAAAACCTCTAAGGATAGAGATTCCACCACCTCCCTAGGTAACCCATTCCAGTGCTTCACCATCCTCCTAGTGAAATAGTTTTTCCTAATACCTCCCCCACTGCAACTTGAGACCATAGCTTCTTGTTCTGTCATCTTCCACCACTGACAACAGCCTAGCTCCATTCTCTTTGGAACCCCCCTTCAGGTAGCTGAAGGCTGCTATCAAATCCCACCTCACTCTTCTCTTCTGCAGACTAAATAAGCCCAGTTCCCTCAGTCTCTCCTCGTGAGACATGTGCCCCAGCCCCCTACTCATTTTTGTTGCCCTCTGCTGGACTCTCTATAATTTGTCCACATCCTTTCTGCAGTGGGGGGCCCAAAACTGGATGCAATACTCCAGATGTGGCCTCACCAGTGTTAAATAGAGAGGAATAATCACTTCCCTCAATCTGCTGGTAATGTTTCTACGAATGCAGCCCAATACGCCGTTAGCCTTCCTGTCAACAAGAGCACACTGCTGACTCAAATCCAGCTTCTCATCCACTGTAATCCCCAGGTCCTTTTCTGCAGAACTGCTGCTTAGCCAGTCAGTCCCCAGCCTGTAGCAGTGCATGGGATTCTTCTGTCCTAAGTGCAGAACCTCATCAGATTTCTTTTGGCTCAATCCTCTAATTTGTCTAGGTCCCTCTGTATCCTATCCCTATCCTCCAGCATATCTACCACTCCTCCAAGTTTAGTGTCATCTGCAAACTTGCTGAGAGTGCAGTCCACGCCATCCTCCAGATCATTAATGAAGATATTGAACAAAACCGGCCCCAGGACCGACCCTTGGGGCACTCCACTTGAAACCAGCTGCCAACTAGACATAGAGCCGTTGATCACTACCCATTGGGCCCGACGATCTAGCCAGCTTTCTATCCACCTTATAGTCCAATCATCCAGCTCATACTTCTTTAACTTGCTGGCAAGAATACTGTGGGAGATCGTATCAAAAGCTTCGCTAAAGTCAAGGAATAACACATCCACTGCTTTCCCCTCATCCATAGACCCAGTTATCTCCTCATAGAAGGCAATTAGGTTAGTCAGGCATGACTGGTCCTATATTCATCAGTATCACTGGATTCATCATACTGTGTACATAACCGCTCCCATTTGTTGATTTTTGGGGAAGTGGAGCCAGCTGCTGAAGGGTTTTGTCTCTTCCACTCCATTACAGTCAGTTCATGCTTCTGGGTCTCAATCTGGGCTTGTATTTCTTGGTCTTTTAACTCCAGGGCTTGCTGGTGTGCAGGCCTTTTTTCATCAGCCTCCAGCTGCCTAAGTTCCACGGCTAACCTTTGGGTTTCCTTGGCTTTTTTGTGAGCAGCTTCCACCCTGGGTGCCTCTGTTTATTTTAGCCTCATTTGAAACTCATGGTCCTTTGTCTTCTCTACTGTTTCCAGTCTGGCCAGTTCTAGTTTTGTAGTTTTGTAGCTGCCTCGTTTTCCTGTTTTCTTGTGCTTATTTCCCTCACCCAAAATAAACAAACTGAAAATAACAAACCAGTAACCACTTTGTCTGTTCTCCAGCCACCACACCAAAAACTCACTTAAAATCAGTGCCAATGTCTCAAAGCAATCAGCTGTGCACAGATCCTGCTGACTATGCCACTGTGATGGGTTCGGTCACAGAGATTTTTTTGGGACTGTCACCTGATGTGCTGAGACTACCTCTGAGCATGTTTTCTCTGACAGTTTGGGCCTCCAGAACCCTGCCTTGTTGAGCCAGAAACACCAGTCTGCTCCAACATAGACCAGGGTCTGAACCATGCTCCCCAAAGCTGCAGACTTAACTAAAAACATCTTAAGAAGTGCTCCTGTCTCCAGCACCCAGACACCCAACTCCCAATGGGATCCAAACCCCAGATAAATCCATTTTACTTTTATGAATTTACCCTGTATAAGTTTTATACAATTTCCTGCCCTCTATAACACTGATAGAGAGATACGCACAGCTGTTTGCTCCCCCAGGTATTAATTACTTACTCTGGGTTAATTAATAAGCAAACGTGATTTTATTAAATATAAAAAGTAGGATTTAAGTGATTCCAAGTAATAACAGACAGAACAAAGTAAGTTATCAAGCAAAATAAAACAAAACACATAAGTCTAGGCCTAATACATTAAGAAACCAATTACAGATGAAATCTCACCCCCAGAGATGTTCCAATAAGCTTCTTTCACAGACTGAACTCCTTCCTAGTCTGGGTCCAGCAATCACTCACACCCCCGTAGTTACTGTCCTTTGTTCCAGTTTCTTTCAGGCATCTCTTGGGGGTGAAGAGGCCATCTCTTGAGCCAGCTGAAGACCAAATGGAGAGGCTTCCAGGGCCTTTTATAGCCTCTCTCTTGTGGGTGGAAACCTCTTTGTTCTTCTGTGTAAAGTCACAGTAACAAGATGGAGTTCCTAGCCACTTGGGCAAGTCACACATCCATGAATGATTCAGCTTTTTGCAGGCCGATGCCATTGTTTACACGTTAGTTTGAATGTTCACAGGAGAGCTCAGAGGTGGATTGGTGTCTCCCAAAGTCCATTGTCAGTTAAGTGTTTCTTGACTGGGCACTTACTGAGAATAGTCCCTTCTCAAGAAACTGACCAAATGCTTCACGGAGGCTACTTAAAATCAAACACATTGAGATACAAGTACATAGCTGTAGGGGTGCTGGCCGCAGCTTGACCCTCTCTGGGGTGGAGGGGAGCCACACTGGCTCACTGCACACTGCTGAGGTTTGGGGAATTAGTCCGGCTGTAGGAGTCTTTCCTGGCAGCCCTGGCAGTAACTGCAATAAACATTGTAAGCCCAGGCCCTGGGTCAGGGCAGGCAACAATGAGTCTGGTTCTCAGGCCCTCAGGCAGGGCTGAGCACTGGCAGTATAAACAGTAGTTAACAGCTCAGGCCCTGAGTCAGGGTGGGGCAATACGGAGTCAGGAGCTAAGGCCCTCAGGCAGTGCTGAGCAACAACAGTATAAACAGTAGCAAGCCCGGGCCCTAGGGCAGGGAAGGGCAATACGGAGTCAGGAGCTCAGGCCCTCAGGCAGGACTGAGCAACAACAGTACAAACAGTAGAGAGCCCAGGCCCTGGGTCAGGGCAGGGCAACAATGAATCAGGGGCTCAGGCCCTCAGGCAGGGCTGAGCAGTGACAGTAGGCCCGAGCCTCCTGGGAGAGGGGGAGACTGCCACCCACAAGTTGGGTGGTGGGGGGACGCAGGCCCTCCCACTCCACTGTGTCCCAGCCCAGGGCCCTAGCAGCGGCAGAAGACCCGCTGCTTAGTCAGTGGGGATCCTGGCCACAACACACTGACATGGGCTCTGGCAGTGCTGCAGCCAGACTAGGGTCGGCTACCTCCAGGCTACTTCCAGACTCCCCCTCAGGTAGTACCTGGGGCAGGGTGTTGTCCTCTGGAGGGTCCAGCACCATAGGCTCCTCAGGGTAGTGGGCTAGCGGCAGGCCTGGCAGCTCCTCCGGGTAGCGGGTGCAGGGCAGGTCTGGCCAGTCCTGGCAGCTGCCTTCGGCCGAGGGGTTCTCCCAGTCGTGGGATAGACTGGAGGTCTCTGGCTTCTCCGGTGGCTGGGGCCTTACTGAGCTCTGAGGGTGAGCCTTTATACTTCTGGGTCACCTCCTGACCCTCTGAGGGGTGGGCTCAGAGCTCTCTAGCTCCTCCCACTCCAGCCTCCGGATGGGCTCTCCCCTCTCCGGGGAGGAGGGGAGCCACACTGCCTCACTACAATAGCCAATAGTCATAACTTCAAATACAAAAATGATACGTGCATACAGACAGCATAATCATAACCAGCAAACTACAACCTTTTCATAGACACCCCACTTGACCTCCTCTGTACAAGACCTGGTGTAACCATAGGGCCCTGGTTGCAACGATGATCTATATGGTCATAGTCAGGGCTGGCTCTACAGTTTTCGCTGCCCCAAGCAGCGGCCGAATTGCCGCCGGACAGCGGGGGCAGTCCCTGTGCCCTTAGGGCAGCAGATGCGTTTCCGCGGTGGCGGCAATTCGGCGGCAGCTTCTATGTTTAGCTGAACCCGCTGTGAACAGCTGAACATAGAAACTGCTGCCGAATTGCCGCCACCACGGAAACACGCCTGCCGTCCTAAAGGCTCACAGACTCCCCCCGCTGTCCGCAGTGGCAATTCAGTACGCTGCTTTGGGGCGAAAACACAGGGACTGCCGCCCCTTGCAGAATGCCGCCCCAAGCACCAGCTTGGAATGCTGATGCCTGGAGCCGGCCCTGGTCATAGTTCATGTCAATAACATCACAACATATCTAAAAGTAAAGCTATATGGATGAGTGCTTCTTCAGCAACTATTTCCAGTGGAGAAGCCTTGAAATGCTTCTGGGAGCTCATTAATCAGGTGATGACGCACTACCACTACATATTTATTTTAAAAATGTCTGCTGTAACTTCACAGTCAAGAGAGAGACAATTTCTCCCAAAGATCTTTCTGGGTCTTAGAATTTGATGATCTTAGACCTGTAGCTTTGTGAACTGGGGGAGTGGTTGATGTGAAAAGATTCCTGAATGCTGCCTTGATCCAAACCACTTCTCTAGTTCACTAATTTAGTCCTCGCAGATCTTGAGAGACAGCAAAGGACATCCTAAGACAGGGCTTGTACAGACAAGTGTTAGGATGAAATTTACAAACCAGATCATCTATATAGCTGGGAGTATCTGATGCCTTTGTAAATCACATTCATGAAATGCTTATTATTCAGATCTGAACACCTTTGCCATGGGAGCAGGTTAGAAGCTGGGGAAATAATACTCATCACCATCCAGGTAAGTTTTGAGATCTGCAAATAACAATCCATTTGAGTTTTCCAGTAAGGTTGAGTATTTTATGCTGTTCTTTCCCTGCATAGCTTTATGTAGGTAAAAGAAAAAGGAAACACTTTATTAGGATTCACTCCAATCTAATTCCTCCCTCCATCAATCAGTCTCTAACTAATTCACCTAAAATAAGTTGAATGACGCTAAAATCTTCATTACAAACTTCTCTCTTGAAAAATCTTTATATTATTTTTTTTATTTTAATTTTAGTTTTGAAATGTATAAAATAGGTTTATTAGATGCTAGTCCGTAAGCAATGACCATCCCCATACCATATTTAATCCAATCCTGCTTATGACCACTCATAAATACTTTCTTTTGAAGACAGAAAATTTAATTCAGTCACCTCAAATCAATAACACATATAGGGTCAGATTCACTAGTAGGCTTCAGCTGCTTTCCACTGCTCTTGTGACAGAGTTAATTGGTCAATTGAACAGGATTTATGGCTGCTCTGCATATCTGGAGAAGCACAAACTAAAGTATATCCATGAGTCCTGCTGTTAAATTAGTGTTTCAATTCTTGTTTCAGTTGGGGTTTTGTGTAAAGTTGATCAAAATTCTCTACTGAAACTGTTTTTTTCCCAGTTAAACTGGCTTTTCAACTAAATGTAGATTTTGTGAAATAATTTTGTGATGAAAATAATCATAGATCAGTTTCGAAGCATTGGTTACTTAACGAGAACTTAGTTTCATGTTTGCATGTACAAATAAATACATTTTTGAGCATTTATGTGCCCAAATGCCAAGGTAAGAGATATGGTAGTTCTTGGTTGAAAAATGGGGTTCCTCAAGGTATTTAATAATGCAATACAAATAAAATAGAATGCATATCATGAAAGGGTTGGTTGCAAAGTGTAGATAAGGTTAAGTTTTTCACTTACACTTAAAGTGAAGAATAGAATGAATCATCTTCACATTTTCCACATTGATTATTTGAGAATATACTGTTCATGCCAATATGTAGTTCAAGCTGATTTCCTTGAGTTCCTTATTGCCCTTTTTTATTTTTGGATAAAGTCCATCACTTCATTCTTTGCATCCTGATATTCATCTTGTCACTGGTCAATAACGGTTTATTATTCATATCCTTGTTTTGTGTCATGGCAGGTGGATTAGCTATATTCCATTTGTGATGGGTTGGATCACAGAAAACCCCTTGGGAACTGCCAACTGATATGCTGGGACTACCTCTAAGCCATTTTCCCTGCCAGCTGGGGACTCCAGAACCTTGCCTGCTTGAGCCAGACATGCTACCCTGCTGCAAACCCAGACCCAGAATAATTGGAGATATACCAATCTCCTAGAACTGGAAGGGACCTTGAAAGGTCATTGAGTCCAGCCCCCTGCCTTCACTAGCAGGACCAATTTTTGCCCCAGATCCCTAAGTGGCCTCCTCAAGGATTGAACTCACAACCCTGGGTTTAGCAGGCCAATGCTCAAACCACTGAGCTATCCCTCCCCCAAGGTCTGAACAATGTCCCCCAGAAGCTGCAGGCATAACTGAAAACAGCTTAAGAAGTGTTCCCATCTCTAACACTCAGATGCCCAGCTCCCAATGGGGTCCAAACCCCAAATAAATCTGTTTTACCCTGTATAAAATGTATACAGGGTAAACTCATAAATTGTTCACTCTCTATAACACTGATAGAGAGATATGCACAGCTGTTTGCACCCCCAGGTAGTAATACATACTCTGGGTTAATTAATAAGTAAAAAGTGATTTTATAAAATACAAAAAGTAGGATTTAAGTGGTTCCAAGTAATAACAGACAGAACAAAATAAATTACCAAACAAAATAAAATAAAACACGCAAGTCTATGCCTAATACAGTAAGAAACTGAATACAGATGAAATCTCACCCTCAGAGATGTTCCAGTAAGCTTCTTTTACAGACTAGCCTCCTTCTAGTCTGGGTCCAGCAATAAGAACATAAGAATGGCCTTACTGGATCAGACCAAAGGTCCATCCTGCCCAGTATCCTGTCTACCAACAGTGACCAATGCCAGGTGTCCCAGAGGAACTGAACCTAACAGGTAATGATCAAGTGATCTCTCTTCTGCCATCCATCTCTGTGGCCTGGTCTACACGACGCGTTTATACCAAATTTAGCAGCGTTAAACCGATTTAACCCTGCACCCGTCCACACAACGAAGCCCTTTATATCGATATAAAGGGCTCTTAAAACCGATTTCTGTACTCCTCCCCGACGAGGGGAGTAGTGCTGAAATCGGTATTGCCATGTCGGATTAGGGTTAGTGTGGCCGCAATTCGACGGTATTGGCCTCCGGGCTATATCCCACAGTGCACCATTGTGACCGCTCTGGAAAGCCATCTGAACTCGGACGCACTGGCCAGGGAGACAGGAAAAGCCCCGCGAACTTTTGAATTTCATTTCCTGTTTGGCCAGCGTGGAGAGCTCACCAGCACAGGTAACAATGCAGTCTCCTGAGAACTGAAAAAGAGCTCCGGCATGGACTGCATGGGAGGTACTGGATCTGATCACTGTATGGGGAGAGGATTCCGTGCTAACAGAACTCCGTTCCAAAAGACGAAATGAAAAAACATTTGAAAAAATTTCCAAGGCCATGATGCAGAGAGGCCACATCAGGGACTCAGTACAGTGCCATGTGAAAGTTAAAGAGCTCAGACAAGCCTACCAGAAAACCAAAGCAGCAAACGGAAGGTCCGGGGCAGGGCCGAAAACATGCCGCTTCTACGCTGAGCTGCATGCAATTCTAGGGGGGGGTCCGTCACCACTACCCCACCCCTGTCCGTGGATTCCGAGGTGGGGGTGGTAATCTCAGCCATGCCTGAGGATTCTGTGGACGGGAAAGATGAGGAGGAGGAAAAGGAGGACGAACTTGCAGAGAGCACACAGCACTCCGTTCTCCCCAACAGCCAGGAGCTTTTTCTCACCCTGGCGGAATTACCCTCCCAGCCCTCCCAAGCCACTATCCCAGACAATGAAGCCATGTAGGGGACCTCTGGTGAGTGTACCTTTGTAAATATAAAACATGGTTTAAATGCAAGCGTTTTTTAATGATTAATTTGCCCTGAGGACTTGGGATGCATTCGCGGCCAGTAAAGTTACTGGAAAAGTCTGTTAACATGTCTGGGGATGGAGCGGAAATCCTCCAGGGACATCTTCATGAAGCTCTCCTGGAGGTACTCCAAAAGCCTTTGCAGAAGGTTTCTGGGCAGGGCAGCCTTATTCCGTCCTCCATGGTAGGGCACTTCACCACGCCATGCATGTAGCAAGTAATCTGGTATCATTGCATGACAAAGCCTAGCTGAGTATGGTCCTGGTGTTTGCTGGCATTCAAGCAACATCCGTTCTTTATCTCGCGGTGTTATCCTCAGGAGAGTGATATCGTTCATGGTAACTTGGTTGAAATTCAGGAATTTAATTAAGGGGACAGAGATGGTTGGGCTGTTTGCCTGTGGCTTAAAAGAAATCCTTCCCTGCATTTAGCCAAGCAGGGGGAGGGGGGTGATTGGCGCTGAACTTTTTCGCGTTTGGCTAGCTGGGATCTTCCCTGCTACCAGCTACGTGGTGGGGGGGAGGGTGGCTAGCAGCGATCTTCCATGATACCAGCCACGCGGTGGGGGGAGGGGTAAAGCGATCATCCCAGAGAATTGGATGGGGGCGGTTCTGGTGCTGCATGTTAACAGGAAAGAAGCAGCACTCAATGGGCTTTGCTTGCTATTTGGGAAAGGAGGGCGCTGGATAGATGAAGGCTGCAGAAGCCGAAAGACAATGGCTTACCATGGCCGCATGCAAGCCGAATTCTGATGCCCGGACCTGCGTCTGTGATCTCTAACACCAAAGCCACAGGCACTCAATATTAAGATGCAAAATGTGACCTTGTAGTGAGATCACATGTGCTATGTAAGGTGAATAGTGTTGTTCACCGTGAAAAAGTATAATCATTGTTCTGTAAAATGTCTTTTTAAATACTTCTCTCCCTTTTTCCCCCTCCCTCCTGCAGCTGCAAATTTTTCAAGTCTCCCTCCTCCGTCCCGAAGGCTATCTCAGATAAGGCGGCGGAAAAAAAAGACGCTAGACGAAATGGTCTCAGAAATCATGGAAATGACCTGCAATGAAAGAGCTCATCTGAATGAGTGGAAGGACGTGGTATCAAAGTACAGGAAAGATGCCAGTGACCTTGAGGACAGGAGGGACCAACGTGAGGATAGGAGGGACCAATGTGAGGAGAGGAGAGACGCTCGAGATGAGAGGTGGCGGCAGGAAGATCTGAGGTGTTGGGATGCAACTCTGGGGCTGCTGCGTGATCAAACGGACATGCTCCGGCATCTGGTGGAGCTTCAGGAACGGCAGCAGGATCACAGAGTGCCGCTGCAGCCCCTGTATAACCGCCCTCCCCCATCACCATGTTCCTTAGCCTCCTCACCCACCAGACGACTAAGAATGCGTGGGGGGAGGCTCCGTGCACCCGCCCATTCCACCCCAGTGGACAGCCCAACCAAAAGGCTGTCATTATTTTGAAATTTTTTAGTGGCCTTTTCCTTCCCTCCTATCCTCCTCCCAAACCCCACCCGGACTACCTTGTCAGTTCTTGCCCTCTTTTTATTATAATTAATTAATAAAGAATACATTATTTTTAAATGAGAGTGATTTTATTTCCTTAGGAAGCAAGCGGTAATCGAAGGGGGAGGGTGGGTGGCTTACAGGGAATGAGTCAATCAAGGGCGAGAGGGGTTTCATCAAGGAGAAGCAAACACAACAGTCACACCGTACCCTGGCCAGTGATGAAACTGGTTTTCAAAGCTTCTCTGATGTGCACCGCTTCCTGGTGTGCTCTTCTAATCGCCCTGGTATCTGGCTGTGCATAATCAGCGGCCAGGTGATTTGCCTCAGCCTCCCACCCCGCCATAAAGGTCTCCCCCTTACTCTCACAGAGATTGTGGAGCACACATCAAGCAGCAATAACAATGGGGATATTGGTTTGGCTGAGGTCTGAGTGAAGCAGTAATGTGCGCCAACACACCTTTAAATGGCCAAATGCACATTCTACCACCATTCTGCACTTGCTCAGCCTGTAGTTGAACAACTCCTGACTACTGTCCAGGCTGCCTGTGTATGGCTTCATGAGCCATGGCATTAAGGGGTAGGCTGGGTCCCCCAGGATAACGACAGGCATTTCAACATCCCCAACTGTTAATTCCTTCCTGGGAAGTAATTCCCTTTTTGCAGCCGTTTAAACAGAGTAGTGTTCCTGAAGACGCGAGCATCATGAACCCTTCCCAGCCATCCCATGTGGATGTTGGTGAAACGTCCCTTGTGATCCACCAGTGCTTGCAGCACCATGGAAAAGTACCCCTTTCAGTTTATGTAGTGGGTGCCCTGGTGCTCCAGTGCCAAGATAGGGATATGGGTTCCATCTATCGCCCCACCACAGTTAGGGAATCCCATTGCAGCAAAGCCATCCACTATGACATGGACATTTCTCAGAGTCACTACCTTTCGTAGCAGCAGCTTAATGACTGCTTTGGCTACTTGCATCACAGCAGCCCCCACAGTAGATTTGCCCACTCCAAATTGATTCTCGACTGACCGGTAGCTGTCTGGCGTTGCAAGCTTCCAGAGGGCTATTGCCACTCACTTCTCAACTGTGAGAGCTGCTCTCATCTTGGTATTCTGGCATTACAGGGCAGGGGAAAGCAATACACAAAGTTCCATGAAAGTGCCCTTACGCATGTGAAAGTTTCGCAGCCACTGGGAATCGTCCCACACCTGCAACACTATGTGGTCCCACCAGTCTGTGCTTGTTTCCCGGGCCCAAAATCGGCGTTCAATGGCTAGAACCTGCCCCATTACCAGCATGATCTCCAAAGTGCAGGGGCCCATGGTTTGAGAGAATTCTGTGTTCATGTCCTCATCACTCTCGTTGCCGTGCTGCCGTAGCTGCCTCCTCCTCGACTGGTTTTGCAGGTCCTGGTTCAGCATTGACTGCACGAGAATGCGCGAGGTGTTTACAATGTCCATGATTGCTGTCTTTAGCTGAGCAGGATCCATGCTTGCCATGCTATGGCGTCTGCACAGTTCACCCAGGGAAAAAGGCGCGAAACGGTTGTCTGCTACTTGCACGGAGGGAGAGGTGAGGCTGTACCCAGAACCACCCACGACAATGTTTTTTGCCCCATCAGGCACTGGGATCTCAACCTAGAATTCCAATGGGTGGGGGAGACTGCAGGAACTATGGGATAGCTATGGGATAGCTACCCACAGTGCAACGCTCTGGAAATCGACACTAACCTCGGTACATGGACGCACACCGCCGAATTAATGTGCTTAGTGTGGCCGCGTGCACTCGACTTTATACAATCTGTTTTAAAAATCCGGTTTCTGTAAAATCGGAATAATCCCGTAGTGTAGACATACCCTGACAAACAGAGGCTAGGGACACCATTCCTTACCCATCCTGGCTAATAGCCATTAATGGACTTAACTTCCATGAATTTATCCAGTTCTCTTTTAAACCCTGTTATAGTCCTAGCCTTCACAACCTCCTCAGGCAAGGAGTTCCACAGGTTGACTGTGCACAGTGTGAAGAAGAACTTCCTTTTATTTGTTTTAAACCATCTGCCAATTAATTTCATTTGGTGCCCCCTAGTTCTTATATTATGGGAACAAGTAAATAACTTTTCCTTATTCACTTTTTCCACACCACTCATGATTTTATATACCTCTATCATATCCCCCCTTAGTCCCCTCTTTTCCAAGCTGAGAAGTCCTAGCCTCTTTAATCTCTCCTCATATGGGACCCGTTCCAACCCCCTAATCATTTTAGTTGTCCTTCTCTGAACCTTTTCTAATGCAAGTATGTCTTATTTGAAACGAGAAGACTACATTGGTACGCAATATTCAAGATGTGGGTGTACCATGGATTTATATAAGGGCAATAAAATATTCTCCATCTTATTCTCTATCCCTTTTTTAATGATTCCTAACATCCTGTTTGCTTTTTTGACTGCCCCTGCACACTGCATGGATGTCTTCAGAGAACTATCCACTATGACTCCAAGATCGCTTTCCTGATTAGTTGTAGCTAAATTAGCCCCCGTCATATTGTATATATAGTTGGGGTTATTTTTTTCCAATGTGCGTTACTTTACATTTATCCACATTAAATTTCATTTGCCATTTTGTTGCCCAATCACTTAGTTTTGTGAGATCTTTTTGAAGTTCTTCACAGTCTGCTTTGGTCTTAACTATCTTGAGCAGTTTAGTATCATCATTTAGTATCACCTTACCTTTTGAGTTTTTGACTAGCTGTTCTTCAAACACCATTTTGGCTTTTCTAATTACATTTTTATACTTAATTTGGCAATGTTTATGCTCTTTTCTATTTACCTCACTAGGATTTGACTTCCACTTTTTAAAAGATGCCTTTTTAGCTCTCACTGCTTCTTTTACACTCACACTCCTGTGGTTACTGTCCTTTGTTCCAGTTTCTTTCAGGTATCCTTTGGGGGTGGAGCCAGCTGAAGACAAAATGGAGGGGTCTCCCAGGGGCTTAAATAGACTTTCTCTTGTGGGTGGAGACCCCCTTCTCCCTCCTATGCAAAATCCAGCTCCAAGATGGAGTTTTGGAGTCACTTGGGTAAGTCACATGTACAGGAAGCAGCCATTGCCCACATGCTATCTTGAATGTCTCCAGGAAGACTTCTTATGTGGATTGGAGTCTTCCAAGAGCCATTGTCTGTTAACTGTTTCTTGACTGGGCACTTAACTTGCAAATTCCTTTTTAAAGAAGCTGACCAAATGCTAAGGAAAATTACTAAGGATACTTAAAATCAAACAAGTACACAGCCAATATTCATAACTTCAAATAAAAAAATGATACATGCATACAAATAGGATGAATATATTCAGTAGATCATAACCTCTACAGAGATATGTTACATGGCACATGTAGCATAAAACATGTCATATACATTCATAAAGCATTATGGGATCCAACGTCACACCATTTACCTATCATTTACACTGAGTACATGGAACCTGCAAAGAACATGACTGAATTAATCCTTTTGGGACTTTGCCAGAATGAGAAGTTACAGTCAGTGGGTAGTGTGTTCTTTTTACTTCTCTATATTGCTATGGTGCTGGGAAATCTTCTCATCATTGTCACCATAAAGAGTACCCATCATCTGAAATCTCCCATGTATTTCTTCCTGAACTACCTGTCCTTTTTAGACATGTGCCTTTCCTCTGTCACAGCCTCAAAGCTGATTGCAGTCTTCCTGGTTGAGAGGAAAACCATCTCCTTTGATAGCTGCATAGCACAGCTGTTTGTGGTCCACTTCTTTGGGTGCACTGAAATCTTCCTCCCCACAGTGATGGCCTACAATTGTTACATTGCAATCTGCAAACCCCTCCATTACACGACCATCATGACTCGATGTGTGTGTGGCTCGCTGGTGGGCTTCATGAATGGGCGGCTTTCTGCATTCCATGGTTCAGACTCTCCTGACCATCTATTCTGTGGACCCAATGAGATTGACCACTATTTCTGTGATGTGCATCCTTTGCTGAAACTAGCCTGCACTGACACTTATTTTATTGGCAACATGATCATTGCCAATACCGGGATGATTTCCTTGAGCTGTTTTGTTGTGCTAATTGTGTCCTATCTTAGTCTCCTTGAGAACTTGCTCCTCTGAAGGTCATTGCAAAGCTCTTTCCACCTGTGCCTCCCATATTACTGTAGTGATTATATTTTTTGGGCCATGTATCTTCATGTATTTAAGACCTTCCACCTACTTCTCTGAAGATAAGATGGTGACTGTGTTCTACACCATTATCACCCCTCTGCTGAACCCCTTGATCTCATTTCCCTGAGAAACAAGGAGGTGAAAAATGCCATGAGAAAATTAGGGAGCAGAAAAGTGACATTAGGAGTGAAATGAAAAATGTGACGTGTAGAATGATGGTAGTTCTGTAAAGTAACGATATTCAGCAGGAATTTTAGAGAAAAGAGATTTTAGTATCACAGTCATTCAGTTTTTCTTTGAAAATTCCCAACGATTTTATCTGAATCCTGCTATTGCCATTCTATTTTGATGTGAATGCTTGCAATATTTAAGGCTGAGTGAAGAGTGTAAACATTTCCAGTTCTTTTACACCTAATTTCAATTAGATTATTAATTATTATTGTTGTTGTTATTATTATTATAGTCCAAGTCGCACTGCAGCAGTATGACCCCAGTGGTAGCCCTGGACTGTGGCTCTGAAGTCATGGGTACTAGTCTTGGTTCTGTCACATTATGACTTTGGCTCACTCACTTCCTTTCTCTGAATCTCTGTTTCCTTTCTACTGTTTGCCAATTTAGACCTTAATGTCTTCAGGGCAGGAACTGTCTCTTACGATATATTTGTTCAGCACCAAGCACGTGGAGTCCCAACCGCAGTTCAGGCCACTAGGCAAAGCTGCAATACTACTAGTAGTAATAATTTTGCATTATGTTCTCATGAACATTTAGGCATGTGTACATTGTGAGGATCTGTTAAATGCATCTGAACCATCTAGCTTTACATTTACACCTCTACCTCGATATAATGCGACCCGATACAACACGAATTCAGATATAACGCGGCAAAGCAGTGCTCCGGGTGGGCGAGGCTACGCACTCCAGTGGATCAAAGCAAGTTCGATATAACGTGGTTTCACCTATAACACGGTAAGATTTTTTGGCTCCTGAGGACAGCGTTATATCGAGGTAGAGGTGTATGTACAATGCAATTTATGTCATGTCAATGTAGTACATTTTAGTTAAGCTGCCCACAGAGGGTTGTGCAATATGGGTCTCTCTTGAATTAGAGCTATTTTGGACAGAGTATTGGAAGGGGGTTCTTTCAACCCATTTGAAAGAGAATGTTTGTGAGTGGAGAGGATTAAGGCATTTGAAATCCAGTGCACGACCCGTAATGAACACCACCACCCTGGTTTGACCAGCAAGAATCAACTAAAAGAACAACACCACTGGTCGTGAGATGCTCATTCTGTTCAGGTTTGCCTCTATTCATTACAATGATGCTACTTACCCTCCTAAAGAAGCTACATTCAATTTGCAACATTAACACTCTTCCCCACAATCAATAGATTCCTGCACTCCCTGAATATTTTTTGACCACCAGAACTTCAGAGCACCCAAAGCAGAACATATCTCTTGTGAGAATCCAAGACTCCTCTAGCTTGGTGAGAATCTGAGACACCGTAATAGAGGCTCAACTTAAATGTATACCCCAAATTAAAAAACATAGTAAAAGAACCAAAAAAGTGCCACTGTGGCTAAACAACAAAGTAAAAGAAGCAGTAAGAAGCAAAAAGTCATCCTTTAAAAAGTGGAAGTTAACTCCTAGTGAGGAAAATAGAAAGGAACATAAACTCTGGAAAATGAAGTGTAAAAATATAATTAGGAAGGCAAAAAAGAATATGAAGAACAGCTAACCAAAGACTCAAAAAGTAATAGCATTTTTTTTAAGTACATCAGAAGCAGGAAGCCTGCTAAACAACCAGTGGGGCCATTGGACAATCGAGATGCTAAAGGAGCACTCAAGGATAATAAGGCCATTGCGGAGAAACTAAATGAATTCTTTGCATCGGTCTTTGTGGCTGAGGTTGTGAGGGAGATTCCCAAACCTGAGCCACTCTTTTTAAGCCTGGTCTACACTAGGCGTTTAAATCGGTTTTAGGAGCGTAAAACCGATTTAACGCCACAACCGTCCACACTAGGAGGCACCTTATATCGATTTTAATGGCTCTTTAAACCGGTTTCTGTACTCCTCCCTAACGAGAGGAGTAACGCTAGTATCGGTATTACCATATCGGATTAGGGTTAGTGTGGCCGCTGATCGATGGTATTGGCCTCCGGGCGGTATCCCACAGTGCACCAGTGACCGCTCTGGACAGCATTCTGAACTCGGATGCACTGGCCAGGTAGACAGGAAAAGCCCCGCGAAGTTTTGAAATTCATTTCCTGCTTCCCCAGCATGGAGATCTCATCAGCACAGGTGACCACGCACAGCTCATCAGCACAGTTAACAATGCAGTCTCCTGAGAATCGTAAAAGAGCCCCAGCATGGACTGCATGGGAGTGCGCGAGGTGTTTAAAACATTCACGATTGCGGTATTGAGCTGAGCAGGGTCCATGCTTGCTGTGCTATGGCGTCTGCACAGTTCACCAAGCAAAAAAGGCGCGAAACGGTTGTCTGCTGCTCAGGGAGGGAGAGGTGAGGCTGTACCCAGAACCACCCGTGACAATGATTTTTGCCCCATCAGGCACTGGGATCTCAACCCGGAAATGCCAAGGGGCGGGGGAGGCTGCGGGAACTATGGGATAGCTACAGGATAGCTACCCACAGTGCAACGCTCCAGAAATCGACGCTAGCCTCGGACCATGGAAGCACACCACCGATTTAATGTGTTTAGTGTGGCCGCGCGCACTCGATTTTATAAAATCTGTTTTACAAAACCGGTTTATGCAAATTCGGAATAGTCCCGTAGTGTAGACGTACCCTCAGATGGCAAATCTGAAGCACTGTCCCAGATTGGGGTGTCATTAAAGGAGGTTTTGGAACAAACTGATAAACTAAACAGTAATAAGTCACAGGACCAGATGGTATTTACCCAAGAGTTCTGAAGGAATTCAAATGTGAAATTGCAGAACTAACTGTAGTCTGTAACCTATCATTTAAATCAGCTTCTGTACCAAATGACTGGAGGATAGCTAATGTGACACCAATTTTTAAAAAGGGCTCCAGAGGTGATCCTGGCAATTACAGGCCGGTAAGCCTGACTTCAGTACTAGGCAAACTGGTTGAAATGATAATATAGGCCAAAATTATCAGACACATAATGAATATAATTTTTTGAGGAAGAGTCACCATGCTTTTTGTAAAGGGAAATCATGCCTCACCAATCTAATAGAATTCTTTGAGTGGGTCAACAAGCATGTGGACAAGGGGGATCCAGTGGATATAGTGTACTTAGACTTTCAGAAAGCCTTTGACAAGGTCTCTCACCAAAGGCTCTTAAGCAAAGTAAGCTGTCATGAGATAAGAGGGAAGGTCCTCTCATGGATTGGTAACTGGTTAAAAGATAGGAAACAAAGGGTAGGAATAAATAGTTGGTTTTCAGAATGGAGAGAGGTAAATAGTGGTGTCCCCCAGGGGTCTGTACAGGGCCCAGTCCTATTCTTAAATGATCTGGAAAAAGGAGTAAACAGTGAGATGTCAAAATTTGCAGATGATACAAAATTGCTCAAGATAGTTAAGTCCCAGGCAGACTGTGAAGAGCTACAAAAGGATCTTTCAAAACTGGGTGACTGGGCAACAAAATGGCAGATGAAATTCAGTGTTGATAAATGCAAAGTAATGCACATTGGACAACATAATCCCAGCTATATATATAAAATGAGGGGGTCTAAATTGGCTGTTGCTACTCAAGAAAGAGATCTTGGAGTCATTGTGGATAGTTCTCTGAAAACATCCACTCAATGTGCAGTGGCAGTCAAAAAAGCGAACAGAATGTTGGGAATCATTAAGAAAGGGATAGATAGTAAGACAGAAAATATTATATTGCCTGTATATAAATCCATGGTACACCCACATCTTGAATACTGAGTGCAGATGTGGTCGCCCCATCTCAAAAAAGATATATTGGAATTGGAAAAGATTCAGAAAAGGGCAACCAAAATGATTGGGGTATGGAACGGCTACCATATGAAGAGAGATTAATAACACTGGGACTTTTCAGCTTGGAAAAGGGATGTCTAAGGGGAGATATGATAGAGGTCTATAAAAACATGACTGGTGTGGAGAAAGTAAATAAGGAAGTGTTATTTACTCCTTCTCATAACACAGGAACTAGGGGTCACCAAATGAAATTAATAGGCCGCATGTTTAAAACAAACAAAAGGAAGTATTTTTTCACACAATGCACAGTCAACCTGTGGAACTCTTTGCCAGAAGATATTGTGAAGGCCAAGACTATAACATGGTTCAAAAAAGAACTAGATAGGTTCATGATAGCTAGGTCCATCAATTAGCCAGGATGGACAGGGATGGTGTCCCTAGTCTCTGTTTGCCAGAAGCTGGGACTGGGCGACAGGGGATGGATCGTTTGATGATTACCTGTTCTGTTCATTTCCTCTGGGCAGGAGTGGCGCCAGAGTTTCTGGCGCTATAGGCAGAATTCGGGGGGCGGCATTTTGTGCGCTCCCCACGGGGCGTGCGGGAGCTTCCGGTTCCACTCCCATCGTGCCGCCGAAGAAGGACCCTCCGCCGAAATGCCGCAGGTGACAGCGGCAGTCATTGAGCTGCTCAATTGCCTGCTGCTGTTTTCCGCGGCACATTGGCAGAAGGTCCTTCTTCGGTGGCGCGACGGGAGCGGAACCGGAAGCTCCCGTGTGCCCTGTGGGGAGCGCACAAAATGCCGCCCCCCGAATCCTGGCACCCTAGGCGACCGCCTAGGGTTGCCTAATGGAAGCGCCGGCCCTGCCTCTGCGGCACCTGGCATTGGCCCGTTGGAAGACAGAATACTGGGCTAAATGGACATTTGGTCTGACCCAGTATGGGCGTTCTTATGTTCTTATGTTCTCTAATACAAATCTATATGTTCCAGTAAGAGTCAACCATCTCTCTAAAAACTGTTCCCTCCCAATGCACCCACCTCATACACATGCAGAAAGATCAGCTCTCTAGAATATGAAACATCCAGGCCACCCAAGAGCAGCAGCCCCACCTGCACACCATGCTTAGCAATCTCAGGAGAAGGAGCAAGACCAAACTTCTTTTTCATTCTTGTGCTTGTCTCTCATGATCCCCAATAGATCAGCAAGGGATATGTTTTTCTATGGTAATGTGGACATAAGACTAGCTTATTTCACTCACCCAATCAAACAGTCGGCAAAAGGTAATGAAGTTTGGTTGATGTTGACTTGGGATGGTTTGGAATGGGTGGGAAAAGAACTGCTAGCTTATCACCTCTTCCAGCCATGGTTCCTGTCTCTTGGAATTTCCCCTGCAGTAGAAAATGATCATGTCCCAGAAGTCCTAATACTGCATTATGAGATCACATCAGCATGTGATGGCACTGTGTCCTCAGAACAGCTTGGTGAAACACCATCACTTGTTGATTTAACATGAAGACAAAATGTCATCACATCATGATGCTGGTTTACAATACCCAAAACAACTTAAGGCTATTTGACTGGACCTTACTCTCACCACCCTGGGCAAGAGAAAACCAGCAACATGAGGAATTTTAATGGGATATATGGACAGGTCACCATCAGCTATTTAATTAAGTCCCCTTTGGAGATTAATTTTAACATAACTCTTGAGGAAATTGAGATAAAGTACAATCTTCAGGGGAACTATTAGGGAGCGCACCACGCCTAATCTGTAACTTGGGAGAAACTATACACAGAATTTTGAGGGAGGGCATGATTGCTGTGGAAGTAGCAGAGAGGTTACAGCTACTGTCCCTCCTTTTTCTTCATCATTCCTCACAATCCTCTTTCCCTAACTACCTCTTGGAAGTCATGGCTGAATTCTCCCCACATCTCGGGGTGGTTGGTAAATGGAAGTAGGAGGGGTGGGTGAAATGGGGTCTTCCTCGCTCCCTATCATGCGGCTGGGCATGAGAGTCTGTTCTCTCTCTCTTCTCTTGGCACGCTCTGCTCACCAGTTCCTGGAAAATATTCCTAGGAATTTCTGTGTTGAGTATCAGTCAGAGCCTGTAAAATGCTTAAAGCCTTGAGTGTTGGCTGCAAATTTTGGTCCAAAATACTAATAAAACAGTGACATAAAATGTTTGTGTATTTTGAACTCGTAGTTATTGTGACTATACTGCCTATTGATCCATTACCTAGGTGAACACCTATACCGTTGCACAAAGGAATCAAGCATTGGGCAAATCTCCATCTGGTGTAAATCAGCATATCTCCATTGAAGTCAATGAACCAGATCCTCAGCTGGTGTAAATTGACATAGTTGTTTGAAGTCTAGACAGCCATGCCAATTTATACCAGCTCTGGATTTGGCCCAATTAACTTTTAAAGTGAGAGGACATTAGATCCAAAACTAAGTTCTTTTGCTTCCTGTTCTCACTGCTTGTAACTATAATCACAGACTCTCCATGAAATCTAACAATTCTTACAGTGTGTTCCCCTGTTTATCCAAGAGTTCAGAGTATGGGCTGTACGGCTTGTGCTGAAGCCCACGGTCTTTATTAAGTTCAAAACTAAAAATCAGTGCCCCTCTGTCCGTTTCACCGCAGGCAGGCAGGTGGGGGTGGAGGGGTTCAAACACCGCTTGGATCAATGCTCTCCATCCTAGCTCAGGCTTTGGTTGGTTTCCTTCATTTCTCCCCCAGTCCTGGTAGTTTATTCTGGGAAGTTTCTCAGGCAGCAGGAATTCTCCATGGTCTTTCAGGAGAACTTGGAGTGCAAACCTGCTCGAGCCGCCATAACAGCCAGGTCCCTACCAAATTCAGGGCTCACTTTGACTAATTTACAAACCCTCTGGCCTTGAAATTGACCAGCGTCACCATTTCAGATGTTTCCACCTGATATTTCCTGGTATTGTAACCATGGGGGTCCCGACCAAACTGGGAGAATGGGGGAGTTCAGAGGTTGTTGTGTGTGGGGGGTCACAGCATTGTCACACTCACTTGTGTGCTGCCTTCAGACCTGGGCTCCAAGGGCAGCAGCCAGCAACCTTTCTGAAGCTAGAGGAGGTTCCCAGATGTGCAGGTGGGTCCCTGATGTTGGGAGCACCTCAGCTCCTACCTATTACTTGGGAACACCTCGGCTCCTATCATTTTCAGGGCATCCAGAGAAATGGACCCCTGAGCCCCAGAAGGAACTGCAAGGGAAGCCCAGAGCTCTCACTTCAGATGCCAGGCAGAAGCCCCGAGCCCAGGCCCCCAGAGTGCCGGCAGGAGTTGGGAGGGGCATGAAAGTCCTGAGCCCAGTGCCCCAGCACTGGCTGCAGCCACAGGGGGCCAGAAGCTCTGAGTCCGGGCACCCAGAGACATGACTGGAGCAGAAGCTGCCAAGGCCAAAGCCCTGAGCCCAACGCCGGGCTGATGCAGCACACTCACTTCTGCATTGCCTCTGCAGGTGCATCTGATATCCCCACAGAGAGGAAGTCCTGTCACCAGCCGGGCAGAGAAACAGCTAGTAGGCCCCTACTGGGTTCTCCTGGCTGGGGGGTCCAGCAGGACGGGGAGATCGGATTTCATGGGGCAGGGCTAATTCGATCTAGCCAAAAAAGGCACAACAAGAACCAACAGCTGCCAGCTGAAGCCAGAGAAATTCAAATGAGACATAGGCACACATTTTTGACAGTGAGGTAAACTAGCCACTGGAACAAATTACCCAGGGCAGAGGTGGAGTCTCTGTTTCCTGGTGTCCTCATGTCACAACTGCCTGTCATTCTGGAAGGTGCCTTTTAGTGACTTACAAGCAATTGGGCTTCATATGGTGCAAAGTGTGTGACATTTCATAGCGCGGGGGGAGGGGAGGTGCGGCTCCCTCCAGCCCAGCTCCTGGTCCCGGCCGAGTGCCCCTAGCCCCGTCCTGTCCCCGACACCGGCGCCGCAGGGCCGGAGCTGCAACCGTGGGGCCGGTCCTCGACTGGCACTGGTGCCGCAGCACCGGAGCCGCAACCGTGGGACCGGCGCCGGAGCCGCAACCGCGGGACAGTCACCGTCGCCACAACCACGGGCCTGGCACCGGCGTCGCAACTGCGGGACTGGGCCGGCACCGGCGCTAGAGCCGCAGCCGCAACCGCGGGCCCGGGCCGGGAATGGCTCCGGCACCGGTGCCGTGGAGCCACAACTGTGGCCCCAGGCCGGCACAGGCGCGGTGGAGCCAGAGCCATGGGGCCAGGCCGGGACCAGCACCAGCGCCGCGGGGGCCGGGCCAGAGGTGCGGGGGCCAGGACCAGCACTAGCGTTGCGGTGGCCAGGCTGGAGCCGCGGGGCCAAAGCTGGGGACCCTCAGCTGGGGCCGGGACAGGACGGGGCTAGGGGCACTCGGCCGGGACCAGGAGCTGGGCTGGAGGGAGCCGCACCTCCCCTCCCCCCGTGCCCCAGCTTAACTTCCTGCCTGCTGCTTGTTTCAGGCTTCCCGCCAACTTCTGATTCGCGGGAAGCAGGGGAGGGGGAGAAGAAGGCAGGCGGAGCATTCAGGAAAGGAGGGGGAAGTGAGCTGGGGCCGGGGCGGAGTGCGGGAGCTTTTGTTAAATAAAGCCCTTATAGAACTGAATGTCCCAGAACAACCGGTTCTAAAAGGCCTTCTAAATTTAACAACCGGTTCCTGTGAACCGGTGCGAACCGGCTCCAGCTCACCACTGGCTCTGTGTATGAGATAGGGGACTCTGTCCTAGCAAATTCTCAGGGAGAGGTAGAGAGGTTCGATATCTCTGTACTGGGCACTGGGGAAACCACGCCGGGAATATTGTGTCCATTTCTGTTGTCCATAATTTGAGACAGATGCCGATAAATCAGAGAGGGTTCACAGAAGAGCCACAAGACTGAGGAAATAAGGCCCAACAAATTACTGATAGGATGAATTTTGCTGCCTCCTCTCCTTGACTAGAATACAAGCAGTTTCTGATTCTCTCAGATGAAGTAGTTCTTCTAAAACCAAGGGCAAGACCAATCAATGGCTTTTTCACAACCCAAACCCCCCCAAAGAGATTTTTGTTTATTTAAACTGAGTTTCAAACCACTGACCTGCTGGAAATCATTGCCTAAGCACCTGGGGGTCCAGAAGTTTTTGAAACACTCAGCCAGATTTTGGCAGCACTAGCCTCTTCTGCAGGTGCAGAAAGAATATTTTCTTCATTTCAGTTGATGCAGCTACTTCATTCAAATGTAAGAAACTGATTGGGAGTTGAAAAAGGATGAAGGCTTCTTTTCCCCTTGTAATATATGAATAAATGCTAGAGAGGAGGAGATGTGAGCTACTACTTCTAAAATCTGGAAGGACATTATGAGTAGGAACAATCAGTTCAGTGCACGAACTAGAGATACTTCTTTACCTCAGTTTGTTTGAAATGAAAACAAATGGTTCAGTCAACCTTTTTGTTTGTATGTATCCTGCAAACCCAGCAAGTCAACATGTTTGAATGGATCCCTATTCCTAGAATCATAGAAGACTAGGGCTGGAACAGACCTCAGGAGGTATCTAGTCCAACCCCCTGCACAAAGCAGGACCAACCCCAACTTTATCATCCCAGCCAGGGCTTTGTCAAGCTGACCTTTAAAAACTTGTAAGGATGGAGATTCCACCACCTCCCTAGGTAACCCATTCCAGGGCTTCACCACCCTCCTAGTGAACTAGTGTTTCCTAATATCCAACGTAAGCCTTCCACAGTGCAACTTGAGACCATTGCTCTGTGTTCTGTCATTGGCCACCACTAAGAATTTCATGAGAATCAATCTCTCATTAGGAAAATAACTCAAAAATACAACTACAAAACATTTGGAATGAAATCAATCCACCCTGACCTGTAGTGTCTGGGGGTGTGGGCCTCTGAGGCTAGACTGAGACCCTCATTGGCTAGAACCACCCAGTAAGCCAGTAACAAATTCCAGTCCTGTTACCATCCAAGCCACCGTAACGCAAGGAACAGTGGAGGGCTGCAGGAGACAGAGGGGTGCTGAGAAGGTCTAACTCATGCTTGCCAACCCAGAGATGTGTTATTGGCTTTGGATGGGGGACAAGGAGCAAATCTGTCAGTCACTACAACAGGTCACACTCGGAGCCAAGGACACTGGGAATCGAGTCCTTCTGGCACTTCCCAGCTCTGGAAGGGAGTGTTCCACTAGTGGCATTGTATTGTTTTCACAGCCACTTTTGATCTCCTGGTTTCTACCCCTTGCCCTGCTGACAGGGCATTGTGCGGCATCCTTTGCAGGCTACCTGGGTGCAGGAGATGGAGGAGGAGGGTGAAGGAAGCCAGGAATATCCCACCAGTAGGGCTCCCAGCCCGTCCCTTGTCAGGGTTTGTTCCCCAGGTTGAGGGTTCCTGTGCCCTGGGGTGGGATGTGTTGGGAGGAGAAATTGCCTCAGCAGAGGGGAGGTGGGCAGGGGAGCAGGCAGGCTCGTTAATGAGGGCTGCTTTGAAACCAGACTCATGGCTGCTCCCCACACAGTTCCAGGATGGAGCGAGTAAAACGGATGCTCAGGAGGAAGGCCGGGCAGGTGGCTCCAGAGCCAGCAGGAAACATCAGCCAGCCTTCCCAGGAGGAGAGCGGCCCCCCTGTCCCCGCGGGCGGGGAAGAGGCTTGTGACCAGGGGAAAGAGAGGAGCTGCATCGCGTGTTGGAGGAGGAGGAAGACAGCAGCTCCCCTAGCTGACCCTGAGGCACCTTCTGGGCCGAAATGGAGGTGGCTCTGGGTACAGCTGTGGAGGAAGGAGCCAGGAGAGGGCAGGAGCCGGGGAAGGCAGCTCTGGGGCTTCCTTTGCAGGAAGCCAAGGAGCCAGGAGTTGCACCCCAGGGCCCAGCAGGAGCTGTCCATCACCATGGCAGCTGAGGAGCCCTGTGCCAGCCTGACCCTGGCCCCTGAGGAGCCTCCCGCCAGTACCACTCTGGCCACAGAGGAGCCTCCCGCCATTACCACTCTGGCCACGGGGAGAACCTCCCGCCATTACCACCCTGGCCAGGGAGGAGCCTCCTGCCAGCCCCACCCTGGCACCTGTGGAGCCTGCTGCCAGCCCAGAACAGGAGTTGAGCGACTGTGCGACAAACACCAGCAGCTCCGCATACTCCTGCAGGGCCAGCAGCTCCTCCGTGTGGTCTTGCAGCCCTGTGTTTGAAGGCTCCCTCTTTGGAGGTGAGGGGAGACCCAGGGGAAAGGGAGGAGGACTGGGGCGGTGGGGGACTAGTAACACCCTGTGCCCATCAGCTCGCCAAGGCGCCGGGACTGACCCATGTGAGCCCCACTAACACCAGTGGGGGTGGCACAGCCACGCCCCATGGCAGGGGATGCTGGGTGGAGTCGGGGAGCTCCAGCCTCCTCTGACCATGTTGGGGGCGGGGGCGCTAACTGCCACTGGGCCCTGAGGCTGATGGGGCTGAGGGCGTCTCTGGGAGGGGCAGGGTGGGGCCTTTGTCTAGCCTTGCTCCAGGCCCTCCACCCACATGCTCCAGCCCTGCCTCC
The DNA here is from genome assembly GCF_020497125.1 of Mauremys mutica. NCBI lineage: Eukaryota > Metazoa > Chordata > Testudines > Geoemydidae > Mauremys > Mauremys mutica. The sequence continues at coordinate 122,996,201 of NC_059075.1, forward strand.
TCCTCCTTCTGATCTTCCCCAAGCCTTCCGATTTCGACTACATGGCTTCGACCTCTGCGTGGATATGGACTTTGCCTCATACTTCTGACCACCTGGCTTCGACCTCCAGCCTGGACATGGACACTGGCCCCGGTTCTGCCTGCACCTACTCAACACCTGGCAGCAGTAGACAGGCCCCACCGTTAATCAAACCCTAACCCCGCCCCATGACCCCTTAGTCCCTCCCACCTGTCACCGGAAGTCCTGCCCCATGGACACAAAGCTCCGGGCCCTTCAAATCCCGGCCCCAGCCCGGCAATCCTCTGGCTCCCTGCAGCCGTGAGAGCTCCGGGCCCTTTAAATCCACACCCGAACCCGGCTGCCAGAGCTGTGGGGGAATTTAAAGGGTTCTGGGCTCCCTGTAGCCACGGGAGCTCTGAGCCATTTAATTCGCAGCCCCAGCCTGGCTTCCGGAGCTGCGGGGGGTATTTAAAGGTCTCTGGGATTCCCACAGGCGCGGGATCTCCGAGCCCTTTAAATCCTGGCCCCAGCCCAGCTGCCAGATCTGCAGGGGGAAAATTAAAGGGCTCTGGGCTCCCCGCAGCCGTGGGATCTCTGAAGCAGAGATAAAAATAAGCCATTATGGTCCAGTAAGAGCCAATATGCCGCGCCGGACCGCACCGGCTTCCTGAGCAGGATTTGAACGGCTCAGAGCTTTGGTGGCTGCAGGGAGCCCCGAGCCCTTTAATTTCCCCCCGCAGCTCTGGCAGCCGGGCTGGGACCAGATTTAAAGGGCTCGGTGCTCCCCGCAGCCGTGGGAGCTCTGGGCCCTTTAAATCCACACCTGAATCCGGCTGCCGGAGCTGCGGGGGGGAATTTAAAGGGCTCGGGGCTCCGCGGCAGCCTGAGCCCTGGGCCCTTTAATTTGCCCCTGAGCCCAGGGTTGATTTAAAGACCGTGGGGCTCCCAGCCACAGCAGATGCCCCAGGACCTTTAAATATTGAGAGACCCCGCCTCTTCTGGTTGAGGCCACGCCCCCTCAGGATTCCAGCAGTACCGGTAAATCCTGGAAGTTACTTTCCCCCCTGCTGTGAGCCCTTTAAATCCCAGCCCCAAGCCAGCTGCTGGAACCGCGAGTGGAATTTAAAGGGCTCTGGGCTCCCTACAGCTGCCGGAGCTCTGAGCCCTTTAAATCCCCGCCGAGGAAGCCGGTGCGGTCCGGCACAGCGTACTGGCTCTGGCTGGTACTCCGTACTGGCCCGTACCGGGTTACTTTCACCTCTGGATTAAGTGACGGTCGAGGTCGTGAGACGTTCCATAGAGCTCTCTTGGCCGCAGTGCCCATGACGGAAGTTGGTACGTTCCGTTCCGCCGTGACATTCCTAAACACATCCCATCTTTAAGGTCCATGTCTGCTAGGAACAGAGCGCGTCTGGGTCACGGCCCTGACTAAGTCGAGCATGTTAGAACCATTAACCACAGAGCCTTTGTACACAAAGCCCCTTTATCCTTCCATGAAGAGAGATTTGTAGCCTGGCCCAGCTTCTTTAGCAATACGAATGCATTTTTCTTAGAACGCTTCTTCGCGTTATCCAGCACCTGCTGAGCAACAGACTTTGAGCTCTTTGGTGTTTCTGGGGGGTTGCAGTTACATTCTGTCCCTGTTCTGGTAGAAACAGACTGATTTTCACTTTCTCCGCATCGCTCGGCTTCACGTACATTAGGCACCTTTGAAGCTCAGCGCTGTAAGGTTTAGCCTTTTAGTATTCGGCTCAGTCGGTTCTTTGAAGAACAGACTCGTTTCAGCATCCAGTAAGCGAGTTGCGGTCGGTCATTAGGCCCCCTGAGGATACAGAAGTCGCCAGTGTTCTGAGCGAAGCGTCAGATTGTTCCCAACTCTCTTTAGAATGCCGTGCTTTTGCCCCCCCCCCCGAGGACACAGCGTCCATCAGTTTTCTGAATGAACCATCAAACTGTTCCCAAATACTAGAATATAGGGGAGCAGTGATGAGCTTATGGTTTTGGGAGAATGGTTTGTCAGTCCTTGGTATTTTATGCACAACCCCTAGAGCACATGCTCTGGGGTTGTGAATGTGTGTGGTTCTGCGCACGTTCAGAGCCCCTCGAGCGCATGCTCCGGGTTTGTGAATGTTGGTGTTTACTCAAGGTTTGCTGTGGCAGTGGCCGCTGAGGAACTGGAGTTGTGGTTGTTGTTTACCAGAGTCTTGTTTTGCCCTTGGGTTTGACGGATATGAGGTTTGCCCGGATGCTTCATCTGCACTCTTGTGCTGTTTTGCATTGTTAAAGGTCTCCAAGCAGATTCCTAGTTCTTTGGTGGTTCTGGAGGAGGTGTCCTTGTAGCGCTGACTAAGCATTGTCAGAAAAGTTGCCCATGCCTATGGGGGGTGGGGGGAACCATTTTACAAAACTGAACTTTACCAACTTTCTCACCCACACCTATGTATTCACTTCAAATACAAAACCTCATAGAACAACCCAACCAATAAGCAAAATATATTTACTGGGCTTCATCCATCCATCAGTCACTGATGCTGGTGAATTTTCCCTTTCAGCTGTCTCGTTCCCTTTTCTTCTGAGCTTGTTTTCCCTCTGCTCTAGGGATCTCTTATGTTTCCACCGTACTGTGGAGCAAACAGCATTATTATAAAACACGGGAAACACTCTTGTAAACTTCAAAACTAAATATTCATGAGGGGTTTTTTTCTGTTTAACAATCACAGCTCTAAACCAAATCATCCAGTTCAGGCTGTACGACAAACAGGTTTTATTTCTACCACTTAAAACATAAAACAAAAAACAACAAACAAACAAACAAACAACAACAAAAACCACAAAAACATTTTTTAAAATGCATCTCATTTTGCAGAATAAAAACCAAACTGCTTTTAAAATCCATTTTAAACCACATTTTGCAGAGGAAAAAAACCCTGTTGGTTTGAAACAAACCAAGTACTTTTACACCCTACACCTATGCCTTGCCCAGACCCCTCGCACACACAAATCAGCAGCTTTAGAAACACACCAAACCAAGTTTGCCTCCATATACTTTTCAATAACACCCCTCCCCGCCATGCTTTTAAAAGCCAGTTGCAAAATAGTTCCCTTTCACTAAGGGATTGAGTGTTGCAGGCACATGCTTGTCCCATTCCCCCCATGTGTGTTTGGGCCTTCAGGTTAAAGAACAAGCAAAAATGTTAGTTACTATTACCACCAAATCCCTATACAAACTGTGCAATACTTAAAGTTTTTTAAAACAGTATTAAGCACAACTATAGTTAAAATGGTTTTTACCTTGGCCTGGTGGTGAACTGCAGCTTAAAGTTATTGGGTCCATGCTAAGCAAATCACGCTGCAATGAAGATAGGCACCATGATTTTCCTAAGACAGCCTGAGCAAAGAGTGGCATTATACAATATATAGGTTCAGAGTTGAAGCCAGCCAGCCGTACCTCTGTCTGCCGTCCAGCAGCCTTTCAGGAAAGTTTCTGTTGAAAAGGACAGTCTCCAACAGACCTGAGGTTTTTATACCATCTTAGCTCATTGTTTCAGACAGACTTCAGCATAGTAGCTAGCAGCTTAATTTAATCCCCACAGCTCTGAACTAATAGCTCATTAAGGACTTTAGGCACCCGTCCCATAGCACCTCCTGTGGTGATCTGGGGTGGGGGGACCAAGCTGTCTGCACAACAGGGCTTTTTTTTTTCTTCTTTTCTTTTTTTCTGTAAGTTAAAATAAATGTTTCTGCGGGGCCTTCTTAGAGTATTGAACAGTCCCCATTTCCAAGCGGGGGGCCCTTTGCAGAGATCAATGAATGTCTTGGGGCTTGGGATTTTTTTAAAAAACACGTTTCTTTCATGCTTAAAGTTTGGGGTGGGGGTGTTTTCTAGAAAGAATGACCCAGAGCATTCGACCAACTCCAGGGCCATATTTAATCTGTCCAATAGTGTTCCACCAACTCCAGCGGTTATATTGAAACTGTCCAATTGAGTTCTGCCAACTCCAGCAGTTATATTGAAACTGTCCAATAGCATCTGCGAATTCCTGAGGTTTTATTTCATTTCATATTAATCAGAACTCACCATCCACCCCCATCAAATTTAACCCTATGGCACCAAGGGTAAGTAATCGCAATCACCCTGGCTATTCAGTGAGGGGGGAGTGTGGTTAAACCCACTCAGTTCAACAGGATAAGTCAGCTCTGTTGTACTCAAACAACCTGTTTGTTTTACTGTAAGCACATTTCATAGGATTTGCCCCTCCCCCCCAACATACATTTCAGCTTTTTGCTGTAAATGCGTCACTTTTACACACAAAACCCACAAGCGATAGGTTCTCACACACAATTGATTTTTTATTTAAAAGACATACAGCTCCTTGAAACCAAACCAGGATGCTTCATTAAAACTTTTAGCTCACTTAAGGGCCAAAGGCCTTCGAACAGAAACACAGATAGTCACAAAGCCCTTTTCAATAGGGTGTGGTTTTTTTAAATTTACAGCTAGCAAGTTTTCTATCATGTGTTTGTCCCCTCACCATTCTCTAGCTGAATCCTTTTAGATTCCTTACAAAGAGTCTTTTCCTTAAGCAGGGATCTGTAACTTTTTGTGCAGACTAGATGGCCAATATCACACCGTTTTGTGGAAAAACAACCACGCGTTGTGTTTGGATCAGAATTGCCCGAGGCCCCTTTATTACGAGCACGCGGGGGCGGGTGGGGGGAAAACCAGCGAACTGGCGTCCCCCTGAATAGAGATTTTTCAACAGGTTTTATAGCAAAAAAACCAATTCATGATACACACGTCCTTGTTCACATGATTGCCATAACTGGAGAAATGCTGTGCAAGTGAGTGGAGACCCTGACTGTGTTTTAAAGAAAATGAACCAGAAGGTGCCTGCAATTTTTCCAGTCCAGCTGTAAGCAGGTTATTTTCTTTAAAACACAGTCAGGGCTGCACTCAATTGCACAGCACTGATCAAGGTCCCCCCTTGCGCTAAATGTTCTTGGGTTAGGCACAGACATTGCACAGCAGAACCTCTGGCAATCACGGTGTTTAATCAGCTTTCCAAACCCAGCTCAGCACATAGGCCCCAGAGTTTGGGGTTTATATCCACTGAAGTCCAAGTCACCCAGTCATGGGCCGTTGGCCTGGCAAATCTATGACACGGCCCTCGCATTCTTTACAAAGCTTTTCCCTCAGGCAGTGCTTAAGGGCAGCATAAACAGCAACGTGTACAATAGTCCGCGTGACTTTTTTACGCTCACGATGTGACACTGGCCCAGTTAGTCCTATGCCAAGCCTCCTCCGAAACACCTCATGGCCATCATCCGCAGAGTCCTCTTCAACAATTTGTATCGGCATTGAGCAAAACCAAGGTGGGCCCAGTTATCTTCCCTGCTTCATGCAACGATGTCCAGGGCTTCCAGGCCATCTAGGAAGGCATCGTTGAGTTATTGAGAGATTTTCATAACAGAAACAGTGTAAGCGCCCCACTGCTTGTTTTTAGATTTACACAACCCCCAGTTCCTTACCCATTAAAAAGCGATTGCTTCTTAATCATTCATTTACCTGCGTGATGTCTTTTCTGTTCACCTTCTCCACCGGTGACACCCCTGAGCCTCAATCGCATTCCACCTCTAAGGGGGTGGACAAAGAGAGGCCACCATGCTCATTGGGGTGTCTCACAAGCAGTTGGGTTTGGGATTCTGGTTCCGGTTTATCCATCAATGGCTGGGCCGAAGGGCTCCCCTCAGTCGCTCCCTCCTCCTCCTCGGCACTGTCGCTGATGTAGCGCTTTCTCCGCGGATAGTCAAAGACCCTCGGGATGAAGACAGTCTGAAGTTCTCACGGGGATGGTGAAGGAGTCCAGGTTTCCTCTCAGCAGCCTTCCCACGATTTCTAAACCATGTGTCCTTGGTAAGAGATGGCCTCATCTGTCCGGTGCTGGGACTTAAGGGGTAATGGTGCTGCACTCTGATTGGCAGAGGGCCTTGGGAGGAGTTCTTAGTGGGGTCATACGGCCCACTTCCAGATGGGTCACCCTGCCCCGGAATTCTCCCTGATTGGTCAAAATCTCCTCTTAGGGCAGTCCTATCGGGTCAAACCCATCCTAATTGGTAGATGGCGGTCGGAGGAGTTCTTAGAGGGGTCACACGACCCACTTCTGGATGGGACACCCCACCTCGGAACTCACCCTGACTGGTCAAATCTCCTCTCAGGGTGGTCCTTCTGGGATGAAACCCATCCTGATTGGTAGAGAGTGGTGGGAGGAGTTCTTAGAGGGGTCACATGACACACCTTGCTTCCAGTCATGTGGCCACCTTGACCCTGGAGTTAAACCCCCCCATGGGGCGGGACTTCTGGTGACAGGTGGGAGGGACTAAGGGGTAATAAAGGTAATCAACGGGTAGGGCTTGGGAGGGTCAAGGGGAGGGGTTAGGGTTTGATTGATGGTGACGTTCCTAATAAATACCAAGATTACATGGATACCTTAGAAAGAAATGTGGACTCGTTACCTCTGCACCGGGACTATGACTGCCCTATTGACCTACCACCTTGGTTGAAAGCTGCTTTTCCCTGTATTTAAGCATTGTTGGGACCAGAATTAGTGGATCTCCCTGCGTACAGTCATGAAAACCGGTCCTAAGAGCAGGCCCTTTTGGGGAAGAAGAAATGTGGGACTCTGCTATGCCTCTCTTTAGACAATCAGCTCCTGAACAAAGTGATCATTTGAAACCATTACCCTCTGCTGTGAATCCCACAATTGTTGGCTCACAGGAAATCTGCAAAGGGTTTCATCAAACTTCATCTGCAAGGATTTCCAATCTAACCCTCGTTTGGGCAAGAGACAAATTGAAGACAGATTTCAAAACAGACGATGGACATTTTAACGGTCTGATATGCTAGTTGAGCTAACTAAGGGTCCCCTGACCTTGAAACACTTCATCAGTGATGTATTTGGGGACAGTGTCATCTATTCGGGTGAAATACGTCTCTTTTTGGAGAACCCAGAGCAGCACGCCCAGCACATCTGAACCTGGAGAGGTTTCGGCAGCATGGTCTCAACAGAGAATTGGAACCTCCAGCCAACTCTCCACAGAGTTTTGGGGGTACATCCTCTCCCCAGAAGATGTTACGATTGATCCAAATAAGGTGGAAGCCATTGATAAATGGGGCGAAGTTGGAAGTCCTCAAGAAGTGCCGCGCTTCCTAGACTTCACTCATCCTGTGAAATCGAGAGGTGCTGGCTCTCAGTGATGCTTAGACAGAAAACCACACACTCCACACAGAGGTTGGAACCACCCACTCCCAGGTTGTCCTGAGGAGCCATGATTTCTCCAGGAGCTGGGTAAAGGGCACAGGGATCAGCCTCTCAAAGGTAGGGGAGGGTCGTGTGAGGAGAGGGTCTAAGAGAGGAGGAGCGTGGGCTAGGCTCTGTATTTGGGCTTGGCAGTGATCGAGAGAAGGGAGAGGGCTGTTAGAGGGCAATGCGAGGTGCGAGGAGGGTCAGAGATGGGGGCAAGGCCTGAAAAGTTCATCTGCTTTAGATCAACTGTGCCAGAGAATCACTGGTTGAAGTGACTGAAAGCTCTGAGCTGGGGCTGGCCAATTTCCTCCTCTTTAGATGGGAACATCCCAAAAGTCTGCAGAACCTCAGGCTCTGAGGTGAACGTTGTGGCCCTAACCTCTCTCTGCTCTGTACCTCACAGGATTCCAAATGGCTGTTCCAATCCAGGAGGAAAACTGTGCCACCGAAATCTCCCAGCACCTGTGCAGTGAAGTGCCACTTAACCCCGCTGTGATGCACAGACCTTGCCCTGGCTGGCTGCACAGGGCGGAATTTCACCCCTGCAGAGTGTAAGGAAATAATTGGCTGAAGGCCTTTTTCTTTTTGGATGTCTGTCTAGTGGGAAAGAACCATGGGGATCTGTAACCTGTTTCGCTCCGATGCCTGGTGCTTCAATGATGCAGAGAAGTGCTGATGCATTGGTTGATTTCCCCATCTTTTAATCTACTCTCTTCTTCTCTTTCAACAGGTATTCTAAGGGCCACCGTGCATCATATGGCCATTCTTGGGGGTGCAGATTGCATCAGACCTGCACCTGAATAAATAATAGGGAATGAAGTTTGCAGACACTAAAGTTCTGCAGCCAAATTCTCAGGAACCTTCCTCTTCAATATAGGATCAGGTTTTTGTTTTGAATTGTTTTACTTTTTAAAAAGTGCTAAGCAGATGCTACACTGTAAGAAGAGGAAGCAGAAGCAAAAACTGAAAGACTGTTACTAAAACCAATGAACAGCTGCAGAGAGTGGAGACCCGGCAAAGCAGACAAATGAATACTGTGAGTAAATAACCTGAAAGCAAATGGGGAAGAAAACCTCATCTGGGTAATTGTGGCTCTTGGGACCAAAATCAGGTTCCTGGTACGTAACCTGGCTGAGATCATCCCTTTTCCCTGGATCCCAGACCTGGAATTCCAATGTCATTCTCTGTGTGGTGTCCTTATTTTATTCCTAGGAAAGGGATCCCCAAAGGAGGTGCAAGGATCTGGGACTCTAGTGTCTGCCAGAAGCTTCAGCCACCTTCACAGGTAGAAGTCACTGGCTTTCCTACAATGCCCCTAGTGCTCTTCCTGGTCTCCAGATCTGCTCCCTCCAACAGGACAGAGACACCCCTTAACTCCCCGAGTCCTGATTTCCTGCCATTCAAGGGGCTGAGGGTTTGCATTGCCCCCACCCCCACCATCAGAGACTTTTCCTGTGGGAATCTCCCCAGAGCAGGGGAGAAATCTGTTCTTCCATTAGAACCAGTCTGCTCAGTAAATCCACCCACACTGACCTCATCTCAGCTGCTTTATTTATCCGAGATTAGTGGTATCTTTGGAAAACCCTTAGCGTGTTGGGGTGTGAGGTGGAGCAGGGGATGCAGGAGCACCAGCAGATTCCCCTAAGAACACCACCCTGTCTTTCTCTGGTCAGGTTAGAGCTCACCGTCCATTGCGGAGGTGAAGACCGGATGGGGGCTGCTGGATTGACCTTGATGTGCCATGTCCTTGTGTGGATGAAGGACCTACATCTCAGGGGTGGCCAGCAGCAGATGTAACACGTGTGTCCAGGAATGGGCTAAATAACCTACATTGAGAGGTAAGTAAAATCGTGGCCACATGTAGACATCACAGGAATTGGTGGGGATTGACCCAGGGTCCTTCAGCACAAGCCCCTCTCACTCACTTTCAACAAATCCAGCTCCACCCACTAGACCATACCCCATTCCAGAGCCCCAGATCCCAGGAGCCCTGATTCTCAGACCCGGGCCTCACAACACAAGGCCAAACCTCCTCCCATTCTGTGCCCTGTAGAAGGGACCATTGGCAAAACCCCCTCTACATTCCCCCTGTCAGAGACTGCGGCCACGGGTGACAAGTGAATGAGCTGTGATCTCCCCTGTGGGAATCCGAGGGGCTGCACATTTGGGGTTTCACAGGGACGGCCTCTGGCAGCCATTGACAGAGTGTTCCTGGGAGGAGATTTTCTGTCTCTCACAAAGGGTTTCTGTTCCCCCAGATCTCAGCCGCTCAGCAGAATGCGGGAGAGCCGAGTGCTGATGGGCTAGAGGGTGCCAGGAGTTGCTGTGCAGCAGGGGCAGGGTCTGCAGTCACCATGGGCCACACCCTGTGCTCCGGACAACCCAGGCTGGTTCCCTGGATTGCAAAGGGGACTTTGGGTTGGGGAATCGGTGATGGTGCCTGTGTCCACAACTGGGATGTTTTCCTGAGGCTACTCCATGGTCCAAAAAGCGCCATGAAAGCAAGAGGAGAATGGACGTTAGAGAGCGAGGCCGGGACATCTGCGGGGCTGCTGCAGTCGAACATCCACAGCCAGAAGAGAGACGATGGGAAACGCACTTCTCTGGCTGGCCACAGCCGCAGCAGCTGTCTCAGAAAGCTCTGCTCATGCTCCAGCCAACAGAGGCAGGACGAAGAGCCACACAGGGAGAGCCTCGGTTGCAATTAGCAAGTCGCGTTTTTTTCAGTGGATTATGCTGCCCTGACCGTCTATTTCCTGCAATGTGCACATCCAGCCTCCCTGGCTGACCTCAATGGGAGTTAGGTTCTCCGTGCCCACAGGACAGGGCTGGCCTTACCATGAGGCGAACTGAGGCGGCTGCCGCAGGTGCCAAACTGTGGCAGGGCACCACTAGGACCCAGAGCGTAGAAAATTGTGTCTGGTGCTGGTGCATATGTTTTCTCTCTGCTGTAGATGCACAGAGATGGTGGAGTGCTGTGCTGGAGGAAGGGGGCCCAAAAGACATAACAGGCAGGCAGGAGAAAAGGGGAGAGGGAATAACAGAAAGCAGCAGGAGCTGCAGGGAGAGAGAGGAGGAGGAGCCTCTAATGTTCCTCTCGAGCACCCCCAGGAGTCTGGACTAACACCAGCTTGTCAGGGAGCTTCCTATTTCCTGCTGCTTCCCTGAACCCGCTTGAGGAGAACAGGCAGTCAACTGAAGTAGTAGGAGCCGAGTAGGCCCTTAAGACGCTGATATCTTCCCTCGCTCAGACCCTGCTACCAGCCTGCTTATTTGTCCCCTGCCACTCTAGCTGGCACAGAACAGCAGTCATGAGTGAAAGAAGAAAACCCGCCTCTGGGGCAGCATTCAGAAAAAGAAAGCAAGCAAAGGAAGTTTTTCTGTCTAAGCAGGAAGACGCTCTCCTGAGATACATAGACACAAATGTTCACAGTGAGCCTTCCGGCCCAATGAGGATGTGAGTGGTGAGGAGATGCCTGATCTTCCAGGTAGTCAGAGTGCAGGAGACCTGGCAGCTACTGCAGCATCCATATCTCCATCTCAAATGGATGTAAACCATGCACATTCCTGGAGAAAAGTGTAGATCAGAGAAGAGTGTGGTGGAGGCACAAGAAACAGCTGCTGCTGAGTTCAGTTCCTTAAATCTAGATGATCCAGGACTGTGGACCCACTTAAGCAGTAGCCTGAGGGACTTCCTTGTACTGCCTGGGCCACAGCAAGTGAAAAACTTCACATTCCCCAAAGACAATGAAAATAGAAGTTTCCATCCAACAAATTCCTGGTGTGAAATCCCCAATGGTGACAAAGTGGAGAGGTCATGGCTTATGCACTGTGATAGACCCAGGGCAGTTGGGTACAGCAGAATAGCAGAAGGCAGATATACTGGCCACTGGATTAACAATTTTCTGTTCCCTGACTGACCAGAGCAGGGGCTGCTCCAGTCTAATGAGAACACCTGTCTCTAATTAACCTGTAACGAGTCAGGTGAGGCCATTCAGCTAATGTGACCACCTGACTCTAATTAAGGCCCTGCTGATACTATAAAAAGGGCTCACTCCAGTCAGGCAGAGGAGAGCCAGGGAGCCAGAGGAGAGGAAGTGTGGCTGAAGGGCTGGTTAATGAAGACACTCCCAAACCATCGTTAAAGGAGCCCTAAGGTATGGGTGAAGAAGGGAGAAGCAGGAGAGCTGTGGGGAAGTGGCCCAGGGAAATGTAGCAACTCTGGCAGTGAAAGGCTGGCTGCCAACAACTGCTACCATTAGGGTCCCTGGGCTGGAACCCGGAGTAGAGGGCGGGCCCGGGTTCCCCCCAACCCACCACTACAGGAACAGCTCCTGGAAGGGGAAGTCAGGTCCCTGTCAGGACAGGAGGCTGAACAGAGACTGTGGGAGTTCTCTCACCAGCCTTCTTGCAGCCTATGATGAAAAGGGCTCAGTAGACTGTAACCCTGGCCCTAGAGAGAGAAGGGCTACGTGAAGGGTCACAGTGAGCCACTGAGGCTAGCATAAACCGCCTAGAAGCGCAGGACCCATGGGAGCAAGGTCAGAGCTCTGCCACAGTACTCAAAACCCCAGAATGCTGCATACTGTTTTTGTTGCAAACTCTTCCAGTCTAATGTTCCAGCCACATTGAGTTCTACAGGAACAAAGGACTGGACAAATCTGGCTAGAAATGTGGCATGCCACGAGAAGGCAGCAAATCAGCAGAGAGCATTCCATAGGTGGAAAGAGCTTTAGATGAGCCTAAGGTTAAAGGCCACCATAGATGATGAGCATCAGGGGCAGATTGCATCAGAGTTCTGAAAAGGCTCGTTGCCATTGTGAGGGGGCTTGCTACCCAAAACCTAGCACTGTGCGGCACTTCAGATCAGCGGCATGTGCCAAACAATGGAAACTTCTGCATAGAACCTCCTCACCACACAAGTTCCCCAACCCACCACCCTTTCTTTAATCATAATAATAATTCATAATAAATAAATGACTATTCATCAGAAGAAAGAAAGAACGTCCTAGTTCTTACATCTCCTGCTTTCTTTGTATGTGTCAGTCTTCCTTAGATCATAGGGGCTTTGTATCAGGGTGTGTCCTTACTTTCTCTGTCTTGTAAAGCACACACTAGTGACACTGACAAAATAAATAATGGAGACATCGCACACACAAAAAAATAACCAAGCCCTTTGTTATGGAGACTGTTCTCCTCAGTAAAGCACGTTATAAACATTAGGAAATGCTCAGAGGACTAAAAGGCTGCAAAGTGAAGCACTCTCAAGTTAGGAAATACCAGAATGAGCATTGTCAGTGCAATGTTAACTCTGCAAGAAATGAGGCAGGGATCCTACAGGCAAAAGACTCCTTCAATACACAGCCCCAGAGCATAAACCCCTGTGCACTGAATAAGGAAGTGGTCCTGTGGGAAAAAAATACTATGGGATCATGTCATTAAAGCCTGCATCATCCTGCAAATGCACAAGAGGACGGAATTGAGGGTGCCAGGGCAACACTTCTTTGGACATTTGCTAACCTGAGAATGCTTCACTTTGTAACCTTTCCATCCTGTTTAAAAGCCTTGACTTTGTATTTCCTAATGATTTTATTGATGAAAGCAAACGTGAGTAACATTAAATGAAGGGTTTTTGTTTGTTAATTTCCTTTGTTTTTTTTTTAATAGAAAGAAAATCTTTTATCTCTGTGCTGTGTAAGGGGGTGACCCCCGCTCCAGCCTGGAAGGGGTTGGAAAAGCCCTGCAGAAGGCTGGGGTGGGCAAGGTAAAATCCTGGCTGACTGGGGGAAGTGGCTGCAGCTGGGGCCATGCCCCAAACTGAGCGACAGGGCCTTATAAGAAGGCCAGGGAAGCTGGAAGGATCAGTCTCTCTCTGTCTGTAGAGGGAGAAGGGCCTGGCTGCAGGGAGCTAGAGACAGGGTACCTGAATGGAGCAGGGCTGGGGAAAGGCTGAGGAGCTGGGGAGCTCTAGCCTGGAAAGCCCCAGGCTGTGGCCTAGCATAAGGCCAACAGGTCCTGGGGGTTGCAGAGGGCAGCCCATGGGTAGGCCAAGGCAGCAGGTCCAGACTCTCCTTGCCAGTGCTGAGTGACTGATCCTGCAGCCTGCCCCAGGGCGCAGGGCTAGATGATGACTGGCAGTAGCCATATACTGAGGCATGGTGGGAATAGTGGGTCGGAGGTTCCCCAAGAAGGGGAGACCCTGAGACTGAGGGGTTACTGCCAGGGGGCAGCACCCCTGCTAAAGGGGCACCGGGTCCAGGGAGGGGCACGGGGGTCAGAGGACAAGCGCATCACCGACTTGCAGAGGGCGCTCCGGAGCTGGAAGGAGCTGATTCCCAGAAGTCACCAGCAGGAGGTGCCGTGGAGGTGAGTCCACACTTCTGCAAGCTGTTTAAACAACGAAGCTCTTACTCATGCGTTGGTTCAGTCTATATTTTATTGCCAATGTTAGCTTGGTGAAAATTCCCGTTTCACCACTCAGTGCTGTGCTGATCAGAGTATTGAAAGTCATTAAATTAAACTGTATTAAAACAAAACTCATTTTATGCAACTTCAGGGTCAGTGAAAGTTCTCAGCTGTAACCCTGAATGTGCAAGAAGCAGAGAAACAATATCCAAGAAAAAGAGCTGGAATTTTGCATCTTGTTTTCACCTAGGCCTTACTGAGGACAGTAGCAAACACCTGCCCTTTGCGAAGAAACACAGCACCGTACAGCAGCACAAACCCCACTGAGCACAGCAGGGGCTGTCCTGGTCATCCAGCTCTGGCCCTGTTTCATTACAAACTTCCTGTCTGTGATGATGTTCTGGTAACAAGGGGGCAACCAGCTGTCAAAGGGAGCTGTTGCCATGGCAGCCAGGGTGCTAGTCATTCTCCCCAAGTATGAAAATGGACCGGAGGGAGGGAGAGCTGAGTGGTGGGTTATCTCTGATGTCACAAGGCTACTGTTCAGGCAGCACCAGTGGGCAGCAAATGTGTGGTGTGTATGTGTGTTTGGGGAGTGGGGAGGGAGGCTTTTCCAGTGCTCCTGTTTCCCCAAATTTCCTAAAGAAGCCAACAACATAACTACCCAGAATACACAGTAATGATGATTCCACCCACATGATAATTAGTTGCTGAAATTTGATTCAAATCCCGCATGGCATGTTTAGAAACAAGGGTTCCAAAAAAGGAGAGACCTCGTTAAACAGAAAATGTTGATTCTCGTGTGCATTTGTGGTTGTGTTAAAATTGAATACTGTGACTTTAAATGTTGGGCAGGGTTCCTGGGCGTGCTTGCATGCTGGGGAGCTCGGTAGGGCAGCACACAATCAGGGCGTAGCAGCAGCCAGTCAGCAGGTCCCCAGTGAGTTGTGCCTCTCTGTTATAGGCAGTAGCCTGCGTTCTCTCCCTCTGAGTTTTGGGTTCTTACATGTTGTTGTTCTGGCTCCTAAGAAACAAATTAGCGAGACATTGGGAACGTCCAGCAAGAGTATTTTATATTTTCTCTAACTTGTCTGCTTGTGTGGCACAAACCATGAAAGGCACAATCTCATCCAAAATAAAATAAACTTCTCAAGCCAAATGTCCTTTTGAAACAAAAAATGGAACCATTTCATTCTGGTGACGTTGATCTTACTGAAGCACTTCACTTTTCCTTTCCCCTTCACGGGGAGGAGCCTAAATTAGGTTTCCCTAAATCCATGATTGGAATAGTGACGCAAAGCCTCACTAGAAGCCAAGCAGCTCGGAAAGAATGGGATGATCACAATACAGTAGAACCCTGTTTATCCAACCCTCTATTATCCGGTTCTCCGTATTAACCCAACAACCAGTGCACACAGGTCCAGAAGTGGGCAATCTTTCCTATGGTCCCTAGATGGTGCTGCAGCCTGGCACGTTCCCATTCATCCGATTATCCGATGTTTTAGTTAACCAATCTGGCCTTGGTCCCAATTCGATGGGATAAAGGGGGTTCTGCTCTCCTTGTGAGCGATTGTACCTGCAATGTACACAGGCCCCGCAGCAGGGACGCACCTCAGACTGTGCATATAAACAGCTTAAAAGTGCATCACAACAGTGAAGCCTTTGTCAAGATGCTATTCTGTGCAGAGGATTGTAAGACAGCCCCTGTACTTGATCTGAGGCCTGAATGCCATAGGGATATCCCACTCGAGAGCTTTGAGGTGTGTGAAGGGATCACCCTAAGAGAAAAGACAGAGGTCATGGCTGTGGTGCAGCTTCACTGGCAGGTATTATCAATTAGGCCAGGCCTGACTCACAAAAGTTGCCGAAGATGATGTCAAGGTTAGACTCAAGACTCTCAGTTTGTTAGAGCACTCTGTTTTATTAGCACAGCTCTCTGTTAATAACACCCAGATAATGTGAGCCCCCGTACAAGACCCAAACAGTCTTATTTATACAGATAAAAAGGTGCAAACTAAACAAAGGGACAAAGAGAGCAAAATGCATATCCTACTGCCTTACTAACTCTTATTGATCTAAGGCTAATATGTCACCAATATCCCTTAAGTGGAGCAATTGTTCTACCTTAATGTCTGCTTTCCTGACACCTGGATCACAGCATTCTTTTCATTTCTACTTAAAGGCACATACAGCATTCTTCAGTTCATTCTATTTCTTTAATATAATTCATTTCACTTGCACAATGAACACTGTGGGATCACAACTTGCACCCAGCAAAGCATCCCATAGAGCAGGTACATTGCGGCAGAAAGTTCATAAGGAGATGACAAGCCTGCTGGACAGGGAATAATTAAAGAGTCAAACAGTCCCTGGGATGAGGAGGTCGTTTTGCTGATGTTTACAGGGAGCTCCTCCCGAGTGTGGGGGCAGAATGGGAGGAAGCACGAAGGGGCTTGTTTAAAGATTTAACAAGGGCGTGATGGTGGTTAGCATCATGGGCCATGCAATTGCGAACACTGTGTGCCCTTAGCCCAGGGGTGGGCAAACTGCCCTGTCTGCAGGCACCGCCCCTGAAGCTCCCATTGGCCATGGTTCCCAGCCAATGGGAGTTGCAGGGGTGGTGCTTGGGGCATGGGCAGCGTGTGGAGCCTCCTGGCTTTCCCTATGCATAGAAGCCAGATTGGGGATGTGTTGCTGCTTCTGCGAGCCACATGGAGACATGTCACTCGCGTTTTTGTCGCTCTTATCTGGACTCTCTGCAATTGGGGCACATCTTTCCTGAAAAGTGGTGCTCAGAACTGGACACAAGACTCCAGTTGAGGCCTAATCAGCGTGGAGTAGGGCAGAAGAATCACTTTTTGTGTCTTGCTTACAACACTCCTTCTCTAACCTCCATATTACAAGTGATGAACAGAGGCAAAGGGACAGTAAACCCAGGTTTTTAAAAGGTATTTAGGCCACATAAATCCCATTGGTTTCAATGGGAATTAGGAACTGAAATCCCCTTAAAAAATCTGGCCCTAAGTGGTTTGCTCAAGATCACAAAGGAAGTCTGCAGTGGAGGCGGAATTTAAACTCAGGCCCTCAAGTCTTAGGCGAGTGTGATAACCTCAATCATCCTTCCTTTCTCCTGTGTGTGTCTAATGACGTGTTTCTGTCTGTCTAACCCCAGACATAACCAGGTCTCTGTCTATCTAGCTCCCTAGAAAAACATCCGTCGGTCTAGTGTCTACCTGTCTGTCCCTGAACAGAACCACCTGTCTGACTATCTATCTATAAAAACACCTCTCTGTGTGCACCTCCCTTTATTTAATTGTACAGGGTTTTCAGGTGGGGGCTGTGGGAACTGAGATAATAGTGGTGGCAAACGGAAATAATTACAGTCTGAGCAGCTCCTCTTTATATCAGTTGCTAAGTTAACCATCATAGTTCAGAAGGTAGTGGAACAAGCAGGAGGAGGTGTCTATATTGCAGCAATCACATATCGGTGCATAAAGGAGAAGCTGTAACAGTTACTGGACACTGTTTTTCAACGGACATGGCGCCTTCCTTCATTATGAGGCTTAAGTTCCATTTCCATATTGTTTTCTCCTGTAAATCATATGATGATATGCAGAAATTTCTGCACAATGACTTAATGAGTGAGAACTAGCTCATATCTGCACTCCAGTACTGATCAGAAAAACCAGTCCCCATATTTACATACAGTGAGGAATAATTTTCTGGTGTATTGTCCTTCTCAGGGCGTCCTTCACCTCTTTGTTCCTCAGGCTGTAGATCAGGGGGTTCAGCAGGGGGATCACAAGGGTATCGGATTCGGCCACCATTTTCTCCCAGTCCACTGAGCTGCCAGATGAGGGTTGTAAATATGTAAAGATCAGGGTCCCATATAAGAAGGAAACGACAGTCAGGTGGGAGGTGCAGGTGGAGAAGGCTTTGTGCCTTCCGGCCGTTGAGCGGATCCTCAGGATGACAAAGATGATGTAAGTGTAGGAGATGAGGATGGTGAAAATGGTGCCTATTGTTTCAATGGCTGAAAACATGAAATGCACTCGCTTATTGATACAAAAGTCAGAGCAGGAGATTTCTTGGAGTGGGTGAATATCGCAGAAGAAATGATCGAGGACATTGGAGTGGCCGAAGGACAGACTGAATTCAGTTCACGTATGCACAGTGGCATTGACACAGGTGCATAGGGAAGATCCAGCCACCAGCTGGAAGCAGACTCTCTTGGACAGGATGACATAATAAAGCAATGGGTGGCAGACGGCCACAAAGCGAATGTAGGCCGTCACAGCCAGCAGGCAAAGCTCATTGTTGGCACAGAAGGAGAAGAGGAAAACTGAACCACACACCCAGGGAAAGAAATGTCTTTACTCGACACTAGGGAACTGAGCATCGCCTTGGGGGCAATCACAGAGGAGGAGTCAACATCTAAGAGTGACAAGTTGCAGAGGAAAAAGTACATGGAGCTGTGGAGTTGGGAGTCAACGCTAATCAGCACAATCATCCCGACATTCCCCACCAGCGTGCAGAAATAAATGGCAAAGAAGAACACAAAGAGGATGTTTTGCAGCTTTAGACTGTCAGTTATTCCCTGGAAAATGAAGCCAGTCACTCTGGTGCAGTTTCCGGGAGCCATTTCTCCTGTCACTGTGCTCTGTGCCAAAGAAGAGGCAGAGGAGGGGATAGAAGCAATGGGTACCACAACAATAAATCTGATGTACAGTGGAGACTCGTGTTCTCTCTTAAGAGATGCCGAAACAAGGGAAATTCAATTTAGTCAGAGTTTCCAAAGCCCATTTTGATTATCTAGACCAGTGGATTTTTTTCTCATTTGTGGATGAATCCAAAATTTTGAATGGAGGTGGAAATTGTAGACACAATCTGTGGACCCCTAGGAATCCATGGCCCACAGGTTGCAAAGCAGTGTTCTATGGTAACAACCACCTTTGGAGGACCCCTTAGATACAGTCTGTGGATCCCACGGTGTTCGCAGACGATAAATTCAACCCCCCCCCCAGTCTAGTCTAATTGCTGGTATAACACAGGTCATAATTTTTTTCCAATAGTTTTCATTGTAAATTAGAGCATATCTTTTAAAAAATCATCCAATCTTGAATTAAAAATCGTCCGTAAACTGAGTATCCACCACAACCCTTGGTAAACCGTCCCAAGAGTTAATTACCCTCCCTGTTAAGAGAGGCTTTTTATGTCGAGCTGGTCAAAATTCCCACCTGTCCCCTTGGAAAGTGTTGAGCTTTTATGAATAAAACCCGAAATCCAAACGATTTTGGCGCTGGTCTATTTTGGCTGAAATCTGAAGTATTTTGGTTTTGAAATGGAGCAACTGGGAGATGTAGTCGAACCAACAAGACTGGCCTTTAAAGGAGAATGGAAGCCTGAGGAACTTCAGCTGGACAGATCAGTGCTGAAGGTGTTTGAGAACAGGTCAGAGAAACACCCATCGGCATATTTACTTGGTGTTACTTGGTCTTGCCCCAGCATGGGGACCCTGACTTGACTCCATGAGGTCCCTTCCACCCTACATTGCTAGGACTCCCGAATAACAATATTTGTATTGATCATTGTTATTTTATTTTATTTGTTGTAAAAACGCTGACATTTCCATGGAAAAGTTCAATGCAAAAGAGATTTGTTTGTTTTTGTGGGAGGAGGGGAATTTTCATCTATCTCCTAGGAATGTAGTGTTCCCACTCATCGTAGGGGGTCTGATCCAAAACAGATTGACGCCAAGGGGAGTTTTTCCATTTCTTTCAGTGCGCTCTGGGTTAGGCTGTTTGTTAATATCAGATTTAATCATCTTTCCAGCTAGCAGAGTGAGTAGCAAGGCAAGGTAACACTCAGTGTATTTGAACCTTCTGCACTCCCTAATGCAGGAGATCTACAAGGCAAAGGGATCAGTAAAGTTCACACCGAATTATAAATGTACATGAACTCAGAGAGGAAAAAACACGTCCTCTTTTACTGAACTATTCAGTATGAGATTTTGAATGCTCTGAAATCAGGAAATTGAAAGCAGGTCTAAAATCCCAAGATGTTTGTGACAGATTTACCTGCCTTTAATTGATTAGTAGAATCCTAGAATATCAGGGTTGGAAGGGACCTCAGGAGGTATCTAGTCCAACCCCCTGATCAAAGCAGGACCAATTCCCAACTAAATTATCCCAGCCAGGGCTTTGTCAAGCCTGACCTTAAAAACCTCTAAGGATGGAGATTCCACCACCTCCCTAGGTAACCCATTCCAGTGCTTCACCATCCTCCTAGTGAAATAGTGTTTCCTAATATCCAACCTAAACCTCCCCCACTGCAACTTGCGACCATTACTCCTTGTTCTGTCATCTGCTACCACTGAGAACGGCCTAGCTCCATGGGCTTTGGAACCTCCCTTCAGGTAGTTGAAAGCAGCTATCAAATCCCCCCCATATTCTTCTCTTCTGCAGACTAAACAAGCCCAGTTCCCTCAGCCTCTCCTCATAAGTCATGTGCTCCAGCCCCCTAATCATTTTTGTTGCCCTCCGCTGGACTCTTTCCAATTTTTCCACATCCTTCTTGTAGTGTGGGGCCCCAAACTGGACACAGTACTCCAGATGAGGCCTCACCAATGTTGAATAGAGGGGAATGATCATATCCCTCCATCTGCTGGCAATGCCCCTACTTATACAGCCCAAAATGCCATTAGGCTTCTTGGCAACAAGGGCACACTGCTGACTCATATCCAGCTTCTCGTCCACTGTAACCCGTAGGTCCTTTTCTGCAGAACTGCTTCCTAGCCATTCGGTCCCTAGTCTGTAACAGTGAATGGGATTCTTCCATCCTAAGTGCAGGACTCTGCACTTGTCCTTGTTGAACCTCATCAGGTTTCTTTTGGCCCAATCCTCTAATTTCTCTAGGTCCCTCTGTATCCTATCCCTCCCCTTCAGCATATCTACCACTCCTCCCAGTTTAGTGTCATCTGGAAACTTGCTGAGGGTGCAGTCCACGGCATCCTCCAGATCATTAATGAAACAACATCCATAACAAAATGGCATGACCAGTCCACTGGGCAACTCAGCCAATGCAAAATACAGCCAGGCCCACTCCACGTGGGCGCCTACCTGAAATCTTTTTAAAGGTAAAGTTATGGAGCCCGATCCTGAGTTGCTATAAACTGGAATAGCTGGTGGACTTTTCATTCAAGCACTTTAATACTTTGAGATCATTTTGGGTTAAAGTCTTGCAAATAAAAACATGGTGAACAATATATTTGCATGAATATTCAGTCATTTCCCTGAGATATGCATCTTCTGCACAAACTGGTCTTCTCTGGCTGCTTTTTATTACAGCTCCTAGTTTTTTTTCAGATTTGCCCATCTATGGTTATGAACAAGGTCTCCAGTAACAAAGTTCTTGCATTTCTCCATGAGACAAAGAAACACCAAAGATAGGAATCAAAATTTCCATATGGAAATGGAAGCATAAAGTCACACTCATCTGGAAGCCCCATTTCCTAGTAAGGTGGCTATTTTGGTACTAGATTTCTACAATTCTTTACCTTATCAATGTGAAAAATTAAAATGCATGCGCGCGCATGCACATACACATGCAACATGTTTCAATTGTCCTGTTGGGACTAATCACGTTTCACCATAATAGGAACCCATCAGAAAACATCAAGAGAAAAAAACATTATATTAAACAGACAATTGAAAAATAAAGGATTTTTTCCACCAAATGGAATATTAATATATTATTATATCCGTTATCATTTCCAGGTTTCAGAACTGCTCCTAAAACATCATCAACTCTTACCTTGTTGTAACAAAGCAATATCCAGAACACTTTCAAATGTCATGTTCCCTCCTAACTGTGATGTAATGTGGGATAGAAAAGAAATTAATTCACGAATCATTTTCAGGTAGAAAGAGCCAAAGTTGCTATTAAAGTTAAAATATTTAATCTCTAAGTGAATCCCACTAATACTGTAGCTATTTCGAGAAAGTGAACTGAATGACAATGGCAGAGAAAAAGAATTACTTTAAAAAGAAGGAGATGAGCATTTTGGAATTTCCAAAGGCTGCTTGCTTCGAAGCAATTGACAATTTTCAAATGTTCCCCCCCGCCCCAAGTCAGCATTTTAGAAATGCCAACCACAAACAATGCAAAGTCAGCAATTGCAAATATAATTTTCTTCTTATGAAACTAAAAGGCCAAGTGTCACCACAGCTACCTGATCTATGGCGGGGGGTGCTTGGAGTGGTAGATTTAAGCCTCATATTAGCACTCTAGCACCTTTCCATAACTAAACCTGGAGCTATGCAATTTATAAGAAGTCAATTAAAACCACAAACTAGGAATAAAATCTGATAAGTTCAATAACCAGCATTCTTGTTGAAATCAATAAGATTACGTTCACACTGGTTCACTGTATATTAACTGAGGAGATATGAATGAAGAGCAAAGTTAAGCAGCGAGAGCTGAATTAAAACTATGGGTGAAACCCTCATGCCTGCTCTGGCTTCTTGCACAGCCTACAACTGGAGTTCTGCAGTGGGGAAGCAGAGGCAGCAAGTGAGTTTGGAAAAGCTTCCACCTCCAAAGGAAAGGACCCTAATGAATACTAAGGAAAACATCTCCCTCTCTCCCGTGCTCACATGCAGTATCTTATCATCCTGTACAACCTACGGCTACAAATCTCTATAATTTACCGTGAGTGAGTGGAGGCAGTGGGAGGACCAGCCTGTCCTTAGAAGATATTACTTTAGCAGAGTCATAAAGCAGCTTCCTAGAGAATACCCACTGATCTCCACCTAATGGGCCACAATGAATTGCAGGTCAAACAGCATCAAGAAAAAGGTTTCCCTTGGAAGCTAGGTGGGTCCAGAAGTTCCTGTTCCTTCTCCCGCTTCAAACTAAGAAGAAAACTCAACTATGCAAGAGAGATTTCATTCCATTGTTGGTGTGTATCCACCCCGAACCCATGAGAGCTTCCATGGGGGCCGAGAATGGTGCACTGGGGAAGCCCATTCCATACTGTACTGTCTTTTTTCACAATCTTCTCTCTCCAGGGCTGTCAACTGGGAATATTTCACCAGCACAAAACCCACTCTGGGAAATTTTAAATGAAAATGTTTGATATGCAAATAAATGAAGCACATTTTTAGGGAAAAAAAAGAAAAAAACATCCATTAAACAAGATTCTTTGAAACCAAGGGGTAATTTTAAACGGACTATTTTCATCTCCATACGCACAGCGTATAAAATCTTTTAACTCAGTACAGCACAATGGACCAGACACTCAGTTGGTATAAATCACCGTAGCTCTGCTGATGCTGATGGATCCGTGACAACTGACACCAGGTGATGATATGTCCTGATATTCCCAAACTCTGACATGCAGCGTTCAGGATAGTTTAGGCAGTTGGTCCCATTTCACTGCAAGTTATTTTGTGAGAGAAAATGAAGACAACATTTTGGGGTCAAAAGCATCAGCACTTTGAGAGCAGAAAAACAATCTTTTCTCTTGGTCGACGGAATGGATTTTGAAGCTTTCATCAGGTATTAGAACTGAAAGGAAAAGAGACCACTCACCTTAGTCTTTGCCTCGTAATGTTAATACTTGTTGCAAGACAGATCTCTCTTTCTTGAACTCAAATGGATTGTATAAGGGGTAATTGGAGGTGGGGTTTATTTGTTCTGCCAACACAAGAGGACAGAATAGCAGGGTTGGAAGGGACCCCAGGAGGTATCTAGTCTAACTCCTTGCTCAAGGCAGGACCCATCCCCAAACAGAATTTTACCCCAGTTCCCTTGATGACCTCCTCAAGGATTGAACTCAGAAGCCTGGATTTAACAAGCCAATTCTTAAACCACTGAGCTATTCCTCCTCAGGGTACTGAATCTCAGGTCAGGCACAGGTGGGGTATGTGTCTCATTAAAATACCAGTTGCGTCGTTATACACCAATATATGGTCTTCAAATATTGTTCAAGTTCTTAGACGTGTTGATGCTTCTCTTTGCCTTTCCCGCTGTTTCATGCAGTTCATGTATCTGAAAATCCCCCCTAGCAAGAAGCACATCCAATCACAAATACACTTAGAGGAGCACGGCAAGATTTTAATCAATATCTGCCAGGATTAAAGCTGTGAAGACGGTGTCTTTCAGAGCAGCAGGACTAGACGTCTGTGTGTCGCTCAGCCAAAGGGCAATGAGCATTCTGCTGCTCAGCGCTGAGCGAGAAGGAACATTTGCAGCAGCAGCATGAGAGGGTCCAGGAGTCCAGTAAAAAGTCAGGAAATGCACCTGCACGTGCCCGTCCGATTCAGATCTCGATTGAGCGCTGCCAAGGGCCTCCAGCAAAGAACCTGTCCTGTCACGTGCCATTTAGCTGAGCCCTGGCGGGATCCTTATCAGGCAGGATAACGAGGGTGATGCTGCAGCTGAGAACAGGGAAGATCCTGCCAATGTCCCTAAAGGCCAGGATGTGACCTCACATTAGATCAGGAGGACCAGTTTGGAGACGGATAGCAGTGAAAACTCTGCAGAGAGGGATGTGCCTGGCCAGAGACTGGAAGTCCAGGTGGTTACTGCAGCTCTCTAACCCCTCCCTCCCATTGTTTTCTAGAGAAATTGGACTTTCAACACTGAGGATTTGGTAGGTTATGGCCAAATAATTTACTGTCCTGGATATTACGCCCTGCATTGCTGTGTGTGTCTGTGGGGTAGTGCAGATGCCACAACATTAGCATGGCCTCCTCTCCCTTCCCCTCCCCTCCACCAGCCTCTGCTGGGCACAATCCCAAGTGGATGCAGGGCACTGGGGGGAAAGGTTTGGGAAAAGCAGCTTTGCTGTTTATCCAAGAGTTCAGAGTATGGGCTGTACGGCTTGTGCTGAAGCCCACGGTCTGTAGCAAGTTCACGACTAGAAATCAGTGCCCCCCTGTCTGTTTCACCACGGGCAGGCAGGTTGGGGGTGGAGGGGTTCAAACACGGCTTGGATCAATGCTCTCCATCCTAGCTCTGGCTTTGGTTGGTTTCCTTCGTTTCCCCCCAGTCCTGGTAGCTTATTCTGGGAAGTTTCTCAGGCAGCAGTAATTCTCCATGGCCTTTCAAGAGAACTGGGAGTGCAAACCTGCTCGGACCTCCATAATAGCCAGGTCCCTACCAAATTCAGGGCTCACTTTGACTAATTTACAAACCCTCTGGCCTTGAAATTGACCAACGTCATCATTTCGATGTTTCCACCTGACATTTCCTGGTATTGTAACCATGGGGGTCCCCACCAACCTGGGAGAACGGGGGAGTTCAGAGGTTGTTGTGGGGGGGTCACAGCATTGTCACCCTCACTTCTGTACTGCCTTCAGACCTGGCTCCAAGGGCAGCAGCCAGCAACCTTTCTGAAGCTAGAGGAGGTTCCCAGATGTGCAGGTGGGTCCCTGCTGTTGGGAGCACCTCAGCTCCTATCGACTACTTGGGAGCACCTCGGCTCCTACCATTTTCGGGGCATCCAGAGAAATGGATCCCTGAGCCCCAGAAGGACCTGCAAGGGAAGCCCTGAGCCGCCGCTGCAGATGCTGGGCAGAAGCTCCGAGCCCAGGCACCCAGAGCGCTGGCAGGAGTGGGGAGGGGCATGGAAGTCCTGAGCCCGGTGCCCCAGCACTGGCTGCAGCCACAGGGGGCCAGAAGCTCTGAGTCCGGGCACCCAGAGACGTGAGTGGAGCAGAAGCTGCCAAGGCCAAAGCCCTGAGCCCAACGCCAGGCTGATGCAGCGCGCTCACTTCTGCATTTCCTCTGCAGGTGTGTCTGATATCCCCACGGAGAGGAAGTCCTGTCCCCAGCCGGGCAGAGAAACAGCTAGGAGGCCCCTACTGGGTTCTCCTGGCTGGGGGGGTCCAGCAGGATGGGGAGATCGGATTTTACGGGGCAGGGCTAATTTGATCTAGCCAAAAAAGGCACAACAAGAACCAACAGCTGCCAGCTGAAGCCCGAGAAATTCAAATGAGACGTAGGCACACATTTCTGACAGTGAGGGAGACTAGCCACTGGAAGAAATTACCCAGGGGAGAGGTGGAGTCTCTGTTTCCTGGTGTCCTACCATCATAACTGGTTGGGAAGGTGCCTTTTAGTGACTTACAAGCAATTGGGCTTCATATGGTGCAAAGTGTGTGAAATTTCATAGCCTGTGAAATAGAGGCCAGATTAGGAGATCAAATTGTTTCATAACCTCTATGAAAAGCTCAGTGAGGAACAGACTCTGCTGTTTTACTGGGTGGCCTGCTTGCTCCCCAGAATCAATAATGAGCAAGTGGGGTGATCTGGGGTGCAGCTCAAACATCCAGCTGGGCTGGCCAGGGGCAGAGGTCAGGCCTGCCAGGGAAAGGTGGGTGTGGCAGTGACTTCACAAAGGCCTTTGGCAGGAACTCAGCCTATTGGGCAAAGATGATGAGGCGTCTGTGACCTCACAGAGCTCCCTTGCCAACAGCCAGGCAGGACAGGGATGCGGGGCAGGGGGAACCTCGGAGAGCCCTGTAGCCTTGCTGCAGCAAGCCTCCAGCTCGCGGTCTCTCAGTCAGGACCAAGAGACGTTGGTGTGCAGGAGATTCAGTGCATGTGTTTTTCATTCCAAACATTCATTTGTTTCAAAGACGTTGTCATCTGTGTAGAAGGTAAGAAAAAATATAGGTTCTAGATATAGATACAAGATAGGGGACTCTATCCTAGCAGATTCAAAGGCATCACCACCCTCCTAGGGAAAAAGTTTTTCCTGATATCCGAGCCTTCCACACTGCAACTTGAGAGCATTGCTCCTTGTTCTGTCATCTGCCAGCTCTAAGATTTCATGACAATCAATCTTTCATTAGGAAAATAATTCAAAAATGCAAATACAAAACACTTTGAGTGAAATCAACCCCTCCTGATCTTTAGTGTCTGCGGTGCAGGCCTTGGGGGCCAGACTGAGACCCTCATGGGCTAGTAACACCCAAGAAGCCAGTAAAATAATTCCAGTTCTCTTAGCATCCAAGCCTCCCTAATCCAAGGAACAGCTGAGGGCTGCGGGAGACAGAGGGGTGCTGAGAAGGTCTAACTCATGACTGAAAATACAGAGATGTGTTATTGGCTTTGGTTGGGGGACAAGTAACAAATCTGTCGGGATTCTTACCCCAAACAATAATCGCCCATTGTCCTTTAGAGCACGAGGGCCCTAATGCGCTTGACTTGCTCAAATCTCTCTCCTGCTAGGACTGAGAGAATTTTCTCCATCCCCCATGATACCAAGGGAAAGAGAAAAGAAGTGACCTCTCTTTGGTCACACAGCAAGGCCATGCCAGAGCTAGAAAGAGAAGCATAAGAAAGAAGTTGCATCAAAATGTTTTGCATTTCAAACTAACCGATTTCTTAAACAAAGGCAATTTGATGTGTGGTTCGTGAACTGAAATGATACATTCTAGTCTCCACATGTTTCTAGACTGATGAACCAGTAGATCTACCCCTTAGTTTTTATCCATAGATTGAGGGAGGAAAAGAAGTTTGCCTGTTTCGTGAATTCCCAATGGCTTTCTTGAATTTCAGCAAACTAGTCGATTGAACTGAACGATTTGAATAAACTGAAAGGAAGACAATATTTTCTGCACCTTTCAAGGAAGCTACTGCTGCCCGAAGCTGGGTTAGCATTTCAGCTAGCTTTGCTTGCAGGGCCTTAGCTATCACCTCAGTGGTGCGACTGTCTGAAAAGCTTGGCAGTGAACATGTTCTACTGAATGTTATTTTTTCTCTTCTATTTAAATTATTTAAAAGATTGTCATAAACTGGGCCCTTATCAGAGGTTGTCAATTTCCAATATAATTATGACAGTGAGGGAGACTAGCCACTGGAAGAAATTACCCAGGGGAGAGGTGGAGTCTCTGTTTCCTGGTGTCCTACCATCATAACTGGTTGGGAAGGTGCCTTTTAGTGAATTACAAGCAATTGGGCTCAATAGGGCGCTAAGAGTGTGAAAT
This sequence comes from Mauremys mutica, assembly GCF_020497125.1. Classification (NCBI taxonomy): domain Eukaryota; kingdom Metazoa; phylum Chordata; order Testudines; family Geoemydidae; genus Mauremys; species Mauremys mutica. The sequence goes on from NC_059075.1 coordinate 123,023,907, forward strand.
TTCATAGCCCGTGAAATAGAGGCCACATTAGGAGACTGAATTGTTTCACAACAATTGTTTCACAGCCTCTATGAAAAACTCAGTGTGGGGTGCGGAACAGACTCTGCTGTTTTACTGGGTAGCCTGCTTGCTCCCCAGAATCAATAATGAGCAAGTGGGGTGATCCGGGGTGCAGCTCAAACATCCAGCGGGGCTGGCCAGGGGCAGAGGTCAGGCCTGCCAGGGAAAGGTGGGTGTGGCAGTGACTTCACAAAAGCTTTTGGCAGGAACTCAGCCCATTGAGCAAAGACAATTAGTTGGGAATTGGTCCTGCTTTGAGCAGGGGGTTGGACTAGACACCTCCTGAGGTCCCTTCCAAACCTGATAGTCTATGATTCTATGAGTGAGACGTCTGTGACCTCACAGAGCTCCCTTGCCAACAGCCAGGCAGGACAGGGATGTGGGGCAGGGGGAACCTCGCAGAGCCCTGGAGCCTTGCTGCAGCAAGCCTCCATCTTCCCTTTACCAGAGAAAGGTTATGAGCAGACAATGGCTGGAAGCTGAAGCTAGACCAATACACACTGGAAAGAAGGCGAGGAGCATTTTTAACATTAGAGTTTGGAGCAATTCACTGAGGGTTGTGCTGGATTTTCCACAACTGGCCTCTTTTAAAATCAAGCTTGGGTGTTTTACTAAAAACCTGCTCTAATTCCTATGGGAATTATTTTGAGGCACATTCTATGGCCGAAGTGAAAGAGAAAGTCAGACGACAGTGGTTTCCTCTGGGCTTGGAATTAACCTGTGACTCGCTGGGAGCGTTTGGAATGTGGCCATTTTGCTTCCCTCTTGTCCCTTCTTCTCAATTGGAAAACGGGCCACCAGAAAAGCCTGATTTCCACCCTGTGCCCCTTCCATTCGTGCTGTAAGCTGAAGGGCATTGTGACTTGAGAATGAATTCAGCCAGTCAGTGCTAACTCTCCACAGGTGACTTGCATAAGTCAGTAAATGAGCCTGCAGGTTTCTGTGGGAGCGATGCCCAAGGCAGGGCTCAGGCTTCGGGTTTACGCTCCGGGTTAGTGGAGTCAGGGAGCGACAGGTGGCTGAGTTACCTCTGGTGTCACAATGTTACTGCTCAGGTTCCTCTGCCTGCTGCACCAACTGGGCAGTGACTGTCAAGGGGAAGGTTTTGTGGATTTGAAACTTAGAAACCAGGAAGCGCAGGAGAGGACTGGCTTAGAGAGTTTGGCAGTAAAATGTAGGTTTTGTGGCAATATCCTGTGCAATTGCTACTGGATCTGGGACGGAGACAGCATTCCTGCCCCTCCCACCACCTCTTAGCTGGGCCTACATAAAAGAGACTAGCTAGAGTTTTGCACACTTGTTTGTTTGAGACTGAGCAAATAAGGCCCAACAAATTACTGCTAGGATGAATTTTGCTGCCTCCTCTCCTTGACTAGAATACAAGCAGTTTCTGATTCTCTCAGATGAAGTAGTTCTTCTAAAATCAAGGGCAAGACCAGTCAGTGGCTTTTTCACAACCTAACCCCCCCCCCACAAAGGAGATTTTATTTTTATTTAAACTGGGTTTTTTAAATTTATATTGAAAAAGCTTTTTTTAAAACTTATCCAGTATAAAATTTGAAATGATGACAAGTGATGTTAAGGACTCTAGTTGCTCCAGCCTATTAAAGTAATTTAAATAACTACATATATGAAGAAGTCCATGTTTGCTGCCAAGTGTCAGGGGAAGTCAAAGCACTGAACTGTTGGAAGTCATTGCCTAAGCACCTGGGGGTCCAGAAGTTATTGAAACACTCAGCCAGATTTTGGCAGCACTAGCCTCTTCTGCGGGTGCAGAAAGAATATTTTCTTCATTCCAGTTGATGCAGCTACTTCATTCAAATGTAAGAAACTGATTGGGAGTTGAAAAAGGATGAAAGCTTCTTTTCCCCTTGTAAAATATGAATAAAGGCTAGAGAGGAGGAGGTGTGAGCTACTACTTCTAAAATCTGGAAGGACGTTATGAGCAGGAACAATCAGTTCAGTGCACGAACTAGAGATACTTCTTTACCTCAGTTTGTTTGAAATGAAAACAAATGGTTCAGTCAACCTTTTTGTTTTTCTGTATCCTGCAAAACCAGCAAGTCAGCATGTTTCAATGAATCCCTATTCCTAGCATCATAGAAGACTAGGGCTGGAACAGACCTCAGGAGGTATCTAGTCCAACACACCTGCTGCAGGCAGGACCAACCCCAACTTCATCATCCCAGCCAGGGCTTTGTCAAGCTGACCTTTAAAAACTTGTAAGGATGGAGATTCCACCACCTCCCTAGGGAACCCATTCCAGGGCTTCACCACCCTCCTAGTGAACTAGTGTTTCCTAATAGCCAAGCTAAGCCTTCCACAGTGCAACTTGAGACCGTTGCTCCGTGTTCTGTCATCGGCCACCACTAAGAATTTCATGAGAATCAATCTCTCATTAGGAAAATAACTCAAAAATACAACTACAAAACATTTGGAATGAAATCAATCCACCCTGACCTGTAGTGTCTGGGGGTGTGGGCCTCTGAGGCTAGACTGAGACCCTCATTGGCTAGAACCACCCAGTGAGCCAGTAACAATATCCACTCCTGTTACCGTCCAAGCCACCCCAGTCCAAGGAACAGCTGAGGGCTGCAGGAGACAGAGGGGTGCTGAGAAGGTCTAACTCATGTCTGCCAACCCAGAGATGTGTTATTGGCTTTGGATGGGGGACAAGGAGCAAATCCGTCAGTCACTACAACAGGTCCCACTCGGAGCCAGGGAGACTGGGAATCGAGTCCTGCTGGCACTGCCAGCTCTGGCTTTCTGGAGGAGGAGGAAGCCCCCAGCTCCCCTAGCTGACCCTGAGGCACCTTCTGGTCCCAAATGGAGGTGGCCCCGGGTACAGCTATGGAGTGTCCCAGGAGTGTTCCGCTAGTGGCATTGTATTGTTTTCACAGCCAGTTTAGAGCTCTGGTTTCTACCCTTTGCCCTGCTGGCAGGGCATTGAGCGGCACCCGTTGCCGGCCACCTGGGTGCGGAGAGCGAGGAGGGTGAAGGGAGGAGCAACCCCGAGCATCTGCCATTCAGCTCCATCTGATCTAGAGTAAGTAAATGGAGTTCTCCAGAGCCATCCCCAGTGTGGTGGGAATATCCCACCACTAGGGCTCCCAGCCCGTCCCTTGTCAGGGTTTGTTCCCCAGGTTAAGGGTTCCTGTGCCCTGCGGTGGGATGTGTCGGGAGGAGAAATTGCCTCAGCAGAGGGGAGGTGGGCAGAGGAGCAGGCAGGCTCGTTAATGAGAGGCTGCTTTGAAGCCAGACTCATGGCTGCTCCCCACTCACTTCCAGGATGAGGCGAATCAGGCAGATGCTCAGGAGGAAGGCCGGGCAGGTGGCTCCACAGCCAGAAGAAGACATCAGCCCACCTGCCCAGGTGGAGAGCGGCCCCTCTGTCCCCGCAGGCGGGGAAGAGGCTCATGGTCAGGGGAAAGGGAGGAGCTGCTTCGCTTGCTGGAGGAGGCGGAAGACAGCAGCTCCTCTAGCTGACCTGGAGGCACCTTCTGGGCCGAAACGGAGGTGTCCCCGGGTTCAGCCGTGGAGCAGAGAGCCAGGGGAGGGCAGGAGCCGGGGACGGCAGCTCTGGGGCTTCCTTTTCAGGAAGCCAAGGATCCAGGAGCTGCGCCCCAGGGCCCAGCAGGAGCCGCCAACCATCGTGGCAGCTGAGGGGCCCTGCGCCAGCCTGACCCTGGCCCCAGAGGAGCCTCCCGCCGGCACCACTCTGGCCCCGGAAAAGCCTCCCGCCGGCACCACCCTGGCCACGGAAGAGCCTCCCGCCGGCACCACCCTGGCCACGGAAGAGCCTCCCGCCGGCACCACCCTGGCCCCGGAGAAGCCTCCTGCCGGCACCATTCTGGTGACTGAGAAGCCTCCTGCCAGCACTACCCTGGCCACGGAGGAGCCTCCTGCCAGCACCACCCTGGCCAAGGAGGAGCCTCCCGCCAGCCCCACCCTGGCCACGGAGGAACCTCCTGCCAGCCCCAGCCTGGCAACTCAGAAGCCTCCCGCCAGCCCCAGCCTGGCACTTGTGGCGCCTCCTCCCAGCCCAGAGCAGGAGTTCAGTGACAGCACCAGCTCTGTATTCTCCTGCGGGTCCAGCAGCTCCTCCGTGGGGTCTGGGAGCCCTGTGTTTCAAGGCTCCCTCTTTGGAGGTGAGGGGAGACCCAGGGGAAAGGGAGGAGGACTGGGGCGGTGGGGACTAGTAACACCCTGTGCCCATCTGACCATCCCCGAGCCGGGGCCCAATCCACCCACCCGGTATATGAGCCCTTCCCAGCCAGGAAGGAAACTCCCCCCGAACACCCTGGGGCAGGGGAGCAGCCTCCCCGTCTGGCAGGTGGGAACTGAGACGCAGAGGAAGGGCTGTGGGCCTGGTCACACAATCCTGGGTGTAGATCTGGGAAGTGGACTGGGTCCCGGCCTAGAGCCTTTCCCCCAGGGGCACCTTCGCTTCTGCCCCTTTATTCTCCCCTCCGGCTAGGGGGTCTGAGAGTGTGAAATGAACAGGGAGGGTGTCGGGGTCCTGGCACACAGCCTGGATGGGAGCTCCCCTTGGCTTGGACCCCAGGCTCAGAGACATCTTTGTCATCCCGCTGTCCTTCTGTTATTGCTAGGAAGGGAGTCCCCCGATGAGGGGTCTCCAGGCTCCAGTAAGTCATCCACATTCCCGCCCGCATGTACCCCCTGCCCTGCCCTGCCCTCCGGTTTCTCGCTGTTGACTCTGGCTGGACTCTTGACTCCGGTCTCTGGCTATGACTTTGGTGTGACCCTTCTTGGCTCCAGATTTGGGTTCTGAACCCCGGCTCAGTATTCTCCTTGCCTTTCTCTAGCCTCGCTCCAGGCCTTCCAGCCACCCGCTCCAGCCCTGCCTCCTCCTCCTCCTGATCTTCCCCAACACCGGCAATTTCGACCACCCAGCTTTGACCTCCGGCGCAGATATGGACTCTGGCTCCGGATGTGCCTGCACATAGTCAACACCTGGCTGTAGTAGACAGGCCTGTAGTGAGGCAGTCTGGCTCCCGGCCACACCTGAGAGGGAGGAGCCAGAACAGCAGCCACAGTGGGCGGAGCCATTGCCGCCTGTCCCCGCCCCCCGGAAGTCAAGGGGTGGGACAGGAAGTATAAAAGCCCCGGCCCAGCGCTCAATTGCAGCCCGGCGGCCAGAGAGGACAGACGCTCCTGACCGAGCTCCTGCTGGACCGAGCCTGCCCCGAGCCCGGTATCCTGAAGTGGACTGGCCGAGCCTTCCCCGAGCATGGTACACCGAGGAGCTACCTGAGCGTAACTCAGACCCACGTCCTGAGGAGCAGCCCGGGCTAGCCGACACTCAGCACGACGAGGAGCCCATGGTGTGGGACCCAGCGCCGGACACCGGTACTGAGCAGGTACCCATGGAGGGGGAAATGGAAAGTAGCCCGGGGGTAGCTGACCCCAGTCTGGCTACAGCAGACGTTGAGCCGATGTCGGTGTGTTGCGGTCAGGACCCCACCGACCCAGCAGCAGACTAACTGCTGCTGTTAGGGCCCCGGGCTGGGACACAGTGGAGTGGGTGGGCCTGTGTCCCCGCTGCAACCCCACTCAAGGGTGGCAGTCTCCCCCTCACCCAGCGCTCAGACACAGAAGTCTGGACCTACCAGCTGGTTGCTCAGCTCCCGCCAAGGACCTGAGACCGGAACTATTGCTCTGTGCTCAGCTCCCGCCAAGGACCTGAGCCCTGAACTATTGCTGTGTGCTCAGCTCCCGCCAAGGACCTGAGCCCTGAACTATTGCTGTGTGCTCAGCTCCCGCCAAGGACCTGAGCCCTGAACTATTGCTGTGTGCTCAGCTCCCACCAAGGACCTGAGCCCTGAAATATTGCTGTCGCTCAGCTCCCGCCAAGGACCTGAGCCCTGAACTATTGCTGTGTGCTCACCTCCCGCCAAGGACATGAGCCCTGAACTATTGCTGTGTGCTCAGCTCCCGCCAAGGACCTGAGCCCTGAACTATTGCTGTGTGCTCAGCTCCCGCCAAGGACATGAGCCCTGAACTATTGCTGTGTGCTCAGCTCCCGCCAAGGACCTGAGCCCTGAACTATTGCTGTGTGCTCAGCTCCCGCCAAGGACATGAGCCCTGAACTATTGCTGTGTGCTGAGCTCCCGCCAAGGACATGAGCCCTGAACTATTGCTGTCGCTCAGCTCCCGCCAAGGACCTGAGCACTGAACTATTGCTGTGTGCTCAGCTCCCGCCAAGGACCTGAGCCCTGAACTATTGCTGTGTGCTCAGCTCCCGCCAAGGACCTGAGCCCTGAACTATTGCTGTGTGCTCAGCTCCCGCCAAGGACCTGACCCCTGAACTATTGCTGTCGCTCAGCTCCGGCCAAGGACCTGAGCCCTGAACTATTGCTGTCGCTCAGTTCCCGCCAAGGACCTGAGCCCTGAACTATTGCTGTGTGCTCAGCTCCCGCCAAGGACCTGAGCCCTGAACTATTGCTGTGTGCTCAGCTCCTGCCAAGGACCTGAGCCCTGAACTATTGCTGTGTGCTCAGCTCCCGCCAACGACCTGAGCCCTGAACTATTGCTGTGTGCTCAGCTCCCGCCAAGGACCTGAGCCCTGAACTATTGCTGTCGCTCAGCTCCCGCCAAGGACCTGAGCCCTGAACTATTGCTGTCGCTCAGCTCCCGCCAAGGACCTGAGCCCTGAACTATTGCTGTCGCTCCGCTCCCACCAAGGACCTGAGCCCTGAACTATTGCTGTGTGCTCACCTCCCGCCAAGGACCTGAGCCCTGAACTATTGCTGTGTGCTCAGCTCCCGCCAAGGACCTGAGCCCTGAACTATTGCTGTCGCTCAGCTCCCGCCAAGGACGTGAGCCCTGAACTATTGCTTTGTGCTCAGCTCCCGCCAAGGACCTGAGCCCTGAACTATTGCTGTCGCTCAGCTCCCGCCAAGGACCTGAGCCCTGAACTATTGCTGTCGCTCAGCTCCCGCCAAGGACCTGGGCCCTGAAATATTGCTCTGTGCTCAGCTCCCGCCAAGGACCTGAGCCCTGAACTATTGCTGTCGCACAGCTCCCGCCAAGGACCTGAGCCCTGAACTATTGCTGTCGCTCAGCTCCCGCCAAGGACCTGAGCCCTGAACTATTGCTGTCGCTCAGCTCCTGCCAAGGACCTGAGCCCTGAACTATTGCTGTGTGCTCAGCTCCCGCCAAGGACCTGAGCCCAGAACAATTGCTGTCGCTCAGCTCCCGCCAAGGACCTGAGCCCTGAACTATTGCTGTCGCGCAGCTCCCGCCAAGGACCTGAGCCCTGAACTATTGCTGTCGCTCAGCTCCCGCCAAGGACCTGAGCCCTGAACTATTGCTGTCGCTCAGCTCCCGCCAAGGACCTGAGCCCAGAACTATTGCTGTGTGCTCAGCTCCCGCCAAGGACCTGAGCCCTGAACTATTGCTGTCGCTCAGCTCCCGCCAAGGACCTGAGCCCTGAACTATTGCTGTCGCTCAGCTCCCACCAAGGACCTGAGCCCTGAACTATTGCTGTGTGCTCACCTCCCGCCAAGGACCTGAGCCCTGAACTATTGCTGTCGCTCAGCTCCCGCCAAGGACCTGACCCCTGAACTATTGCTGTGTGCTCAGCTCCCGCCAAGGACCTGAGCCCTGAACTATTGCTGTGTGCTCAGCTCCCGCCAAGGACCTGAGCCCTGAACTATTGCTGTCGCTCAGCTCCCGCCAAGGACCTGAGCCCTGAACTATTGCTGTGTGCTCAGCTCCCGCCAAGGACCTGAGCCCTGAACTATTGCTGTCGCTCAGCTCCCGCCAAGGACCTGGGCCCTGAAATATTGCTGTCGCTCAGCTCCCGCCAAGGACCTGAGCCCTGAACTATTGCTCTGTGCTCAGCTCCCGCCAAGGACCTGAGCCCTGAACTATTGCTGTCGCACAGCTCCCGCCAAGGACCTGAGCCCTGAACTATTGCTGTCGCTCAACTCCCGCCAAGGACCTGAGCCCTGAACTATTGCTGTGTGCTCAGCTCCCGCCAGGACCTGAGCCCTGAACTATTGCTGTGTGCTCAGCTCCCGCCAAGGACCTGAGCCCTGAACTATTGCTGTGTGCTCAGCTCCCGCCAAGGACATGAGCCCTGAACTATTGCTGTGTGCTCAGCTCCCGCCAAGGACATGAGCCCTGAACTATTGCTGTGTGCTCAGCTCCCGCCAAGGACCTGAGCCCTGAACTATTGCTCTGTGCTCAGCTCCCGCCAAGGACATGAGCCCTGAACTATTGCTGTCGCTCAGCTCCCGCCAAGGACCTGAGCCCTGAACTATTGCTCTGTGCTCAGCTCCCGCCAAGGACCTGAGCCCTGAACTATTGCTGTCGCTCAGCTCCTGCCAAGGACCTGAGCCCTGAAGTATTGCTGTCGCTCAGCTCCCGCCAAGGACCTGAGCCCTGAACTATTGCTGTCGCTCAGCTCCCGCCAACGACCTGAGCCCTGAACTATTGCTGTGTGCTCAGCTCCCGCCAAGGACCTGAGCCCTGAACTATTGCTGTCGCTCAGCTCCCGCCAAGGACCTGAGCCCTGAACTATTGCTGTCGCTCAGCTCCCGCCAAGGACCTGAGCCCTGAACTATTGCTGTGTGCTCAGCTCCCGCCAAGGACCTGAGCCCTGAACTATTGCTGTCGCTCAGCTCCCGCCAAGGACCTGAGGCCTGAACTATTGCTGTGTGCTCAGCCCCTGCCTGAGGGTCTGAGCTAGAACTGCTGTTTGCTGCCCCGCCCTGACTTGGGGCCTGGGGCTTAAATTACTGACTCTGTGTGCTCAGCCCCTGCCTGAGGGTCTGAGCTAGAACTGCTGTTTGCTGCCCCGCCCTGAGTGAGGGCCTGGGGCTTAAATTACTGACTCTGTGTGTTCAGCCCCTGCCTGAGGGTCTGAGCTAGAACTGCTGTTTGCTGCCCCGCCCTGACTGAGGGCCTGGGGCTTAAACCACTGACTCTGTTTGCTCAGCCCCTGCCTGAGGGTCTGAGCCGAGACCTGTGGTTGGTTGCCCCGCCCTGACTGAGGGCTTGGGGCCTAATCTACTGACTCTGTTTGTTTTTGCTCAGCCCCTGCCTGAGGGTCTGAGCCCGTGGACCTTCGGAGACTGACTTGCGGATTTAGGCCGTGGAGTGACGCGGCCTGGCTCCCGGCCGCACCTGAGACGGCCAAGCCCCCACACCGGACCCTTACAAGGCCCCACCATAAATCAAACCCTAACCCTGCCCCATGACCCCTTAGTCCCTCCCACCTGTCACCGAAAGTCCTGCCCCATGGGGGTATTACTTCGTGTTCAAGGCGGCCACATGACTGGAAGCCAGGTGTGTCATGTGACCCCTCTAAGAACTCCTCCCACCACCCTCTACCAATCAGGATGGGTTTCCTCCTGGAAGGACCACCCCAAGAGGAGATTTGACCAATCAGGGCGAGCTCTGGGGTAGGAGGGTGACCTATCCCGACGTGTGTCTTGTGACCCCTCTAAGAACTCCTCTCACTGCCCTCGACCAATTAGGATCGGTTTTGTCCTGACAGGACCACCCCAAGAGGGGATTCTGACCAATCAGGGCGAGTTCTGGGGCAGGGTGACCCCTCCTGGAGTGGGCTTTATGACCCCACTAAGAACTCCTCCCAGGGCCTTCTGCCAATCAGGGTGCAGCACCATCACCTCCTAAGTCCCAGTGCTGGACGGACGAGGCCATCTCTCACCAAGGACCCATGGTTTAGAAATTGTGGGAAGGCTGTGGAGAGGAAACCTGGAGTCCTTCACCACCCCCGTGAGAACTTCGGACTCTGTCTTCGCCCTGAGGGTCTTTGACCATCCGCGGAGAAAGCGCTACATCAGCGACAGTGCCGAGGAGGAGGAGGGAGCGTGAGCCCTTTGGCCCAGCCGTTGATAGATACGCTGGAACCCGAACCCAAAACCCAACTGCTTGTGAGACACCCCGATGAGCATGGTGGCCTCTCTTTGTTCACCCCCTTAGAGGTGGAATGCGACTGCGGCTCGGGGGAGTCACCGGCGCACAAGGTGAACACAGGTAAAGGAATGATTTAGTCAAGGGTGAAAGTAACTTCCAGGACTTCCCGGTACTGCCGGAGTCCTGAGGGGGTGTGGCCTCATCCGGAAGGGGCGGGGCCTCTCAAGATTGAAAGGTCCTGCAGCATCGGCTGTGGCTGGGAGCCCCAGGGCCTTTAAATCCCCCCCGCAGCTCTGGCAGCCGGGTTCGAGTGTGGATTTAAAGGGCGCGGCGCTCCCATGGCTGTGGGGATCCTGAGCCTTCCCCGGCTGGAGCCAGGATTTAAAGGGCCCGGAGCTCCTGCCGCTCCGGAGAGCTCTCAGCCCTTTAATTCCCTGCCCCAGCCTGGGTGCTGGAGCTGCGTGGAGGGGAATGAAAGGGCTCTGGGATCTACGCAGACACAGGGAGCGCTGAGCCCATTAAATCCCGGCCCCAACCAGCTGCTGGAACTGTGTGGGGGCGGGGAGAGATTTAATGAGCTCTGGATTCCCAGCAACCACCGGAGCTCTGAGCCCTTTAATTCCCAGCCCCAGCCCAGCTCCTGGAGCTGCGGGGGAATTTAAAGGGCTCTGGGCTCCCCGCAGCAGTAGGAGTTCTGAGCCAGAGATGAAAGTAAGCCGGTACGGGCCAGTACAGCATAGCAGTAAGAGCCAGTATGCTGTGCCAGACCGCACCGGCTTCCTCCGCGGGGATTTAACAGGCTCAGAGCTCCGGCGGCTGTGGGGAGCCCAGAGCCCTTTAAATCCCTCCTCCCCTCCCACCGCAGCTCCGGCAGCCGGGCTGGGGCTGCGAATTAAAAAGCTCGGTGCTCCCTGCAGCGGCAGGAGCTCTGGGCCCTTCAAATCCCGGCCCCAGCCCGGCAACCCTCTGGCTCCCTGCAGCCGTGGGAGCTCCGGGCCCTTTAAATCCACACCCGAACCCGGCTGCCAGAGCTGCGGGGGAATTTAAAAGGCTCTGAGCTCCCTGTAGCCCTGAGCTCTGAGCCCTTTAATTCGCAGCCCCAGCCTGGCTTCCAGAGCTGCAGGGGGTATTTAAAGGTCTCTGGGATTCCCGCAGGGGCGGGATCTCCGAGCCCTATAAATCCTGGCCCCAGCCCGACTGCCAGATCTGCAGGGGGAAATTAAAGGGCTCTGGGCTCCCCGCAGCCGTGGGTTCTCTGAAGCAGAGATGAAGATAAGCCATTACGGACCAGTACGGCGTACCAGGAAGAGCCAATATGCCGTGCCGGACCGCACCGGCTTCCTGAGCAGGATTTGAACGGCTCAGAGCTTTGGCGGCTGCAGGGAGCCCAGAGCCCTTTAATTTCCCCCCGCAGCTCTGGCAGCCGGTCTGGGACCAGATTTAAAGGGCTCGGTGCTCCCCGCAGCCGTGGGAGCTCTGGGCCCTTTAAATCCACACCTGACTCCGGCTGCCGGAGCTGCGGGGGGAATCTAAAGGGCTCGGGGCTCCGCGGCGGCCTGAGCCCTGGGCCCTTTAATTTGCCCCTGAGCCCAGGGTTAATTTAAAGACCCTGGGGCTCCCAGCCACAGCCGATGCCCCAGGATCTTTAAATCTCTTCTGGTTGAGGCCACGCCCCCCTCAGGATACTGGCAGTACCGGTAAGTCCTGGAAGTTACTTTCCCCCCTGCTGTGAGCCCTTTAAATCCCAGCCCCAACCCAGCTGCTGGAGCTGCAAGGGGAATTTAAAGGGCTCTGGACTCTCTACAGCTGCCAGAGCTCTGAGCCCTTTAAATCCCCGCCGAGGAAGCCGGTGTGGTCCGGCACGGCGTACTGGCTCTGGCTTGTACTCCGTACTGGCCCGTACCAGCTTCCTTTCACCTCAGGATTAAGTGACGGTCGAGGTCGTGAGACGTTCCATAGAGCTCTCCTGGCCGCAGTGCCCATGACGGAAGGTGGTACGTTCCGTTCCGCCATGACATTCCTAAACACATCCCATCTTTAAGGTCCATGTCTGCTAGGAACTGAGCGCATCTGGGTCACGGCTCAGACTAAGTCGAGCATGTTAGAACCATTAACCACAGAGCCTTTGTACACAAAAGCCCCTTTATCATTCCATGAAGAGAGATTTGTAGCCTGGCCCAGCTTCTTTAGCAGTACGAATGCATTTTTCTTAGAACACTTCTTCACGTTATCCAGCACCTGCTGAGCAACAGACTCTGAGCTCTTTGGTGTTTCTGGGGGGTTGCAGTTGCATTCTGTCCCTGTTCTGGTAGAAACAGACTGATTTTCACTTTCTCTGCGTCGCTCGGCTTCACGTACATTAGGCACCTTTAAAGCTCGGCGCTGTAAGGTTTAGCCTTTTAGTATTCGGCTCAGTCGGTTCTTTGAAGAACAGACTCGTTTCAGCATCCAGCAAGTGAGTTGTGGTCGGTCGTTAGGCCCCCTGAGGATACAGAGGTCACCAGTGTTCTGAGCGAAGCGTCAGAATTTTCCCAACTCTCTTTAGAATGCTGTTTTTTAGCCCCCCCGCCCTCTGGGGACACAGCGTCCATCAGTTTTCTGAATGAACCATCAAACTGTTCCCAAATACTAGAATATAGGGGAGCGGTGACGAGCTTATGGTTTTGGGAGAATGGTTTGTCAGTCCTTGGTGTTTTATTCACAACCCCTAGAGCGCATGCTCCGGGTTTGTGAATGTGTGTGATTCTGCGCACGTTCAGAGTCCCTCGAGCGCATGCTCCGGGTTTGTGAATGTGTATGGTTCTGCGCACGTTCAGAGTCCCTCGAACACATGCTCCGGGTTTGTGAATGTGCGTGTTTTCTCAGGGTTTGCTGTGGCAGTGGCCGCTGAGGAACTGGAGTTGTGGTTGTTGTTTACCAGAGTCTTGTTTTGCCCTTGGGTTTGCCGTATATGAGATTTGGATTGCCTGGATGCTTCATCTGCACTCTTGTGCTGTTTTGCGTTGTTAAAAGTCTCAAAGCAGATTCCTGGTTCTTTGGCGGTTCTGGAGGAGGTGTCCTTGTAGCACGGACTAAGTGTTGTCAGAAAAGTTGCCCATGCCTATGGGGGGTGGGGGGAACCATTTTACAAAACTGAACTTTACCATCTTTCTCACCCACACCTATGTATTCACTTCAAATACAAAACCTCACAGAACAACCCAACCAATAAGCAAAATATATTTACTGGGCTTCTTCCATCCATCAGTCACTGATGCTGGTG